>NC_091368.1:19959591-20013414 GCF_038502225.1 Cherax quadricarinatus
GGCTTTATCAATACAGATTCTTGGACTTACTTAGAAAACAGAAGAACTAGGTACAAAAGATGAGGTAATCAGTCCCTCAGCCTTGAAGGTGGTGTTTACAGCAACGTGGTTGTAGAGATTCTGAAGCAAACCTCCTCAATGCCTCCCTTGCCTCTGGATACTTCCCTTCCCTCTTAAAAGCTGCTACTGCTATCCTCCTTCCTAAACCCAAAAAAGACCACTCTGACCCTAGAAACTATCGCCCTATCAGCCTCCTCGAAACTTTAGGAAAACTCACCAACCATCGCCTTCGCAGATACCTGGAACACAACTCTCTACTTTATGATGGCCAGTTTGGCTTCAGAATACACAGATCCACACAGGATGCCATTAACATCATTCTCAACTACATCCACATAAACACAAAACAAAGAAACAGGACAGCATTGGTTGCAAATGACGTTGAAAAAGCTTTTGACACTGGCACGAAGGGCTCAAGTACAAACTTCCTCTGCAACTTCCTAGACGGCCGTACCATGAGAATAAAATTCCAAGGCTGTTACTGTGACTACTTCACACTAAATGCTGGAGTACCCCAGGGATCTGTCCTCTCCCCTACCCTCTACATTTTATACACTAACGACATTCCAACACCTGTATACCACAACTCCATCACACTAGCCTATGCAGACGACATTACACAACTTATCACTCATGCCAATATAGATACACTCACACACAAAACAAAATGAGGTCGACAGGATAGCCATCTGGGAACAAAAATGGAGGATCAAAACCAATGCAACTAAATCCAACAATACATATTTTAACTGCAGGAAACGTGATCCTCCATTACCTGTCGAGCTCAGAACAGCTGACACCCGCACTTACATCCCCATCACACAATCTGTCACTATCCTTGGCGTTAATCTTGACTACCTTTTTCGCTTACACGGTCACATTCACTCAAGACATGCAATAGCTAGTAAGGCCCTTGCGGGCCTCTACAAGCTGAAACATGCCTCTCAACGCGCCAAACTACACCTCTACAAATCCCTAATACGTCCTCTGATAACTTACTCTTCTCTAGCCCTCTCTCTTGCAGCTAAAACGAACTTACTTAAACTGCAGCGTATCCAGAGCAAGGCGCTGCGCTGGGTGCTTGATGTCAGATGGGAAGACTTCGCCACAAGCGAGTCTCTCCATGCCCAATTAGACATCCCTACGCTGAATCTGTACTGGAAGACGCTCAGTGACAGACAGATAGACAAACTTGAGACACGACATGACTACTGGACCTCTCTCCTTGACGAAGACATTCGCAAACCCACAAACCAACACAACCTTTTCTACTCCTTGCATGATTCTGCTCCTAACCCTATTTACAAATAACCTTGGATTCTCTGACAGGTACCATTCTCTGACCCCACTTTCGCATTAGCTTTAGGGTTAAGACATGGCTCAATTCTACACTCCTCTCTAGCGCTAATCTTTGCCTGTCCCGTCCTACCCGCTCACCCCACCGGAGTCCTAATAGAAGAGCCTGAATTTCTCTTCTCAATATCTGTCCCACGATCTCCTTCGCTGCTGGGTTAAGCCCTGGCTCTATTTCTACGACTAAGAACACTCCTCTCCAGCACTATTCTTAGTCTGTCTCGTCTTCCCTGCCCATCCCATTTGGGATCTTACCTGTACTATCGTTCGTTCGTTCGTACTTGTGCTTCAGAATCTCTACAACCACGTTGCTGTAAACACCACCTCCAAGGCTGATTGACTGATTACCTCATCTTTTGTACATAGTTCTTCTGTTTTCTAATTATATCCAAGAATCTGTGTTGATAAAGCCACTGGATGGCGAAACGTCTACAATAAAGATAACCAGATGTTGCACAAGTGTCTTAACTCTCAGTATTCAGCTAAAGGAAGAAAAGCAAAAAGAGATTTTGAGGTTAAAGTTGCAAGAGAATCGAAGTCTAGCCCAAAAGCTCAGGGACAAGGTAGGCCCACTCAAAAGTTACTCGGGTCAGCTCACCGACAGTGATAAGGAAATGTATAGAATTTTAACACACACTTCTCAAATTTTACACTGGAAGATACTAGTGATATTCCAGAAATAATAAATTATGTAGAACAGGACGATAAACTATGCACGATTAGGGTCACAAGTGACGTGGTCCTTAGGCAAATAGATAAATTAAGACCTAACAAATCCCCAGGCTCTGATGAACTGTATGCAAGGAAGGAATGTAAAGAGGAGCTTAGCAAACCTTTGGCTAATCTTTTCAACATATCACTACAAACTGGAGCAGCGCTGTATAGCCCTTGTGGCTTAGCGCTTCTTTTTTATTATAATAATTACAAACTGGAATAGTGCCTGATAAGTGGAAAATGGCAAATGTGATACCTGTTTACAAGGCAGGTGACAGGTCCTTAGCTTCGAACTCTAGAACAATAAGCCTTACCTCCATAGTTGGAAAATTTATGGAATCAATAATTGCCGAAGCAATTCGTAGCCACAATTCGTAGCAATTCGTAGGCACAGATTGATTAATGAATCTCAACTCGGTTTTGCAAAGGGGCGTTCCTGCCTTATGAATTTATTAACTTTTTTCAATAAGGTATCTGAGGAGGTAGATCATGGTAATAAATATGATATTGTGTATATGGACTTCAATAAGGCTTTTGATAGATTCCAACATCAGAGACTATTGAGGAAAATTAAGGCACACGGAATAAGAGGAGAATTTTTTTCCTGGGTTGAGGCATGGTTGACTAATAGGCAGCAGAGAGTTTGCATAAATTGTAGAAATCAGAATGGGGACACGTCACAAGTGGTGTTCCACAGGCATCAGTGCTGGGCCCGTTGTTCTTCACAATTTACATAAACGACATAGATGAGGGAATAAATAGCAACATAAGCAAGTTTGCTGATGACACCAAAATAGGCCGTCCAATACATTCTAATGAGGACATTAGAGCACTCCAGGATAATTTGAATACACTGATGAAATGGTGGGAGAAATGGCAGATGCAGTTTAATATAGACAGATGCAAAATTCTCAATGATGGACAGGAAAATAACCATGCCACATGTAAACTAAATAATGTAGATCTTAATATTAAGGATTGCGAAAAAGATTTAGAAGTTCTAGTTAGCAGTAATATGAAACCAAGACAACAGTGAACAAGTGTTCGCAAAAAAGCTAACAGAATCCTTGGCTTCATATCTAGAAGTATAAATAATAGAAGTCCTCAGGTTGTTCTTCAACTCTATATATCCTTGGTTAGGCCTCATTTAGACTATGCTGCTCAGTTCTGGTCACCGTATTACAGAATGGATATAAATGCTCTGGAAAACGTACAGAGGAGGATGACAAAGATGATCCCATGTATCAGAAATCTTCCCTATGAGGATAGACTGAGGGCCCTGAATCTGCACTCTCTCGAAAGGCGTAGAATTAGGTGTATAAATGGAAAACAGGAATTAATAAAGGGAATGTAAATAACGTGCTAAAAATATCGAGCCTGGATAGGAGTCGCAGCAATGGCTTTAAACTGGAAAAATTCAGATTCAGGAAGGATATAGGAAAGCACTGGTTTGGTAATAGTGTTGTGGATGAGTGAAACAAACTCCCGAGTACTGTTATAGAGGCTAAAACGTTGTATAGTTTTAAAAATAGGTTAGATAAATACATGAGTGAGTGTGGGTGGGTTTGAGTTGGACCTGACTAGCTTGTGCTACTAGGCCAGATGCCGTGCTCGTTCCTTAAGTGAATGTGACCCGACTTGACTAGGTTACAGAACAGAACCGACACCACACACGCACACACACAGAAGTCAGACGTACGTGGACAGACACATGGCTTCTGCCGAAAGGAAGAGGTCACGATGCTCCAAAGACACGACGGAGGACTCGGATTTAGAAATGTGGGCGCAATCCTAGCGAAGAAGTTGCGAGACCACTCCGTGTCATCAGAGGAAGAGTCTCCAGAACTGGCAAGCCCAACCATGCAACCAGGGAATACGGAAGGATGGATCAATGTGAACAACACTAAGGCACGCCGTCCCTCCAAGGAGCAGGTAAACCAGCTCAAATCACCTTCCAGATTCAAGGCAAAGGCTTATGGGGAACATAAAACTCACTATGGCGTGGTTACACATCTAGAAACACGGCACAAACTGAGGTTCAAGATATGATTCAACCTGAGAGGAGAACCAATACTGACTCCTATCAACAAGGAAATGCATACCACCTTGAAGAGAGTCATGGAGACAGACCGCTCCTTTACTCTGGAGGAACTGGATTCTCGGCAGATCACCAAGGGTGTAGTGATGCGATACCCGCTGATGATGCCCATCGAGGCAGTAGCAGCTCAGCCCAGTGTAGTGTCAGCTCAGCGTCTCAAGGCAAAGTCGGCAGGCAACGCACCAACCCGGCAGGTCCTCATTCAGCATGTAGGACTGCTGCCATCCCAGCTGGACCTCGGTTCTTGGGGCAGGTACGATGTGAGAACCTTCACGGCAGAACCAATTCGCTGTTTCAAGTGCCATCGTTACGGACACCTGGGTGCACTCTGTCCTTACAGGGTAATCTGCGGTGTCTGCAGCCAGCTCCACCCTACCGAGGAATGCATCACCAAGCTGAAGAATGCATCGCCACCCACTCCACGATGCCCGAAATGCAGGCAGAAACACCATGCCTGGAACCCTCGACGCTCCAAGAGGCTCGCTAGAATTCGCGAGGCCTGGAAGACGCCAACAGCGAGATAGCAGGTTACGGCAGAGCATCACCCTCAGCAGACGATGGGTGCAGAGAATCCTGCCATTCAGCAGAATTGCATCAGGCAACCCAACTCAATGCCCAGGAATTTCCGACCCTTGAAGACTCAACCAGGCGTCATGAACAGGAGCATCCTCCCCCACTACCACAACGAAGAAACAAAAACATGAGGAACAAGCGGCGCCAACAGGAAACATCTGAGCAACACAATCAGCAGACGGCACTACACGAGCCCCCACTGGCCAAAACACGGCAACACAGGTACTCCTTGCCCGGCACAGCCACTATGCAGGCTGTGCCTGCACCCCACCAGCAGATGCCGGCTACCCACCTTGGCATACAGCAACAGGCCACGGTGTGCACAGTGAAGAAATACAACCCTCAGCAGTCCCCACAGATTACAACAGCCCAGATAATATCCACTGCTTCGAACCCACCGACAACGCAGGCCCTCAACAGGGAGGATCTCTTAACACTCATCAAGGCATTCACGGATAATATCTGCAACACAGTCACCTCCACGGAACAACAGAGCATGTTCCGGCAGATGGTCAGCACACTCCTGAGGGTGTGCTTACTGCCAGAGGAGGAGACAGTGGATGCCATGAATCTGCAGATTATCAGAGCGGACAGAACCCAGTCCCCAGCTCAGGAAACAGCTGAGATGGAGTAACTTCAGTATCAAATCATGGTTGCTAATGAGGCACACTAGCTGAACAGTCCAGAACAGTGTTTGAGCAGCATATGCTGCAACAATGAAGAATCAATTCTCCTTCAGGAGCCAGAGACGGGTCATCTTAAGATTAAGATCCGTGCCAGGACCCTGGTCTTGGCGAACATTATACATACATACATACATGACTAGGTTAATTAAGGCATTGGCTTAAGCAGGTGGGAGAATTGGACCTGCCTCGCATGGGCCAGTAGGCCTGCTGCAGTGTTCCTTCTTTCTTATGTTCTTCTTCTTATATAAGTTCCATTAAACACCTTAACAACTGGGAATGCTTGGAAGCACTTGACTTGTACTGTCTGAAGCGCAGGCGAGATACATCATAATCTGCACCTGGAAAATCCTAGAGGGATTGATCCCTAATCTGCACAGAAATCACTCCCTACGAAAGCGACAGACTTGGCAGACGAAGCAACATACCTCCAATGAAAAGTAGGGGCGCCATGAGTACACTAAGAGAAAACACTATAAGTTTCCGAGGACCAAGACTGTTCAACAGCCTCCCACCAGCCATAAGGGAATTACCAATAGACCCCTGGTTGTCTTCAAGAGGGAGCTCGACAGATACCTAAAGTCAGTGCAGTAACAGCCTAGTTGATCAGGCCCAGATTCACCTAGAGGCCTGGTCATGGACCAGGCCACGGGGGCGTTGATCCCCGAAATTTCCTTCAGGTAGACTCCAGGTAGGTAGGCCTAGGACTGACCCCTGTAGAAACCCACTCGACAAATGAGTCCACTTCGACACCTCGTCACGTAACGTAACTCGTTGCTTCCTTCCTGTCAGGTATTTCCTGAACCATTGCAGTGCTCTTCCTGCTATTCATCCCTGCTCCTTTAGCGCTTCTGCCCAAGTTTCTTTTGCGGTACTATGACAGAAGCCGTCTTAAAGTCCAAGAAAACGCGATCTGCCCATCACTCTGTCTCCTGTCTTACTTCTCTTACCTTGTCGTAGAACTCAAGTTATGCTGGTTGTCATTGCTTGACAGGTGCTCCACCAGTCTTCTCCTGATAATCTTCTCCATGACTTTACGTTCTAAACATGTTAGTGACACTGCACATTGGTCTTTCTCCTTTCTTAAATATTGGGACTACGTTTGCAGTCTTACACACATCAGCCCTGTGTCGATAAATTTATTGAAGATTTGTTAGCACCACACTGCCTCTGTTCCTTCTTCGGAGTATATTACAACCCAGAAATTCAAAGGCCTGTTATCCTGGGCGTTAAGGGAGCAAAATAAACACAGCAGAGAAGCTTTTGACTTATATTATCCTTTCACCAAGTAAGAACAGAAGTATGTACACTATATACACTATGTACAACAATAGGTATTAGTGCACGCCACGGTAAGCAAGGCAGAATAGATGCCACTAGAGAGCAGACCGTGCTTCAACCAGCTCTAGAATGGGAATGACAAGGGCAGAAAGGTAGGTGGTGCCCACAACACATCTGCGATTACCAGAACCATCTTCTCATTGGCTGAACCTGGGTACTGATCGAACGATGGGGACCCATCGTTCGACCCTAGTACTGGTTCGCTGGTTGGGGGAGATAGCCTTTCAGTGAGGGTGTGTACATGCGCCGAATAAAGGTTACGTACTTTCTGCATGCCACAGGGTATCTGGTTCACCTAGCAGATTCTTCAACTCCTCCTCCTTTGTGTCCAGTGTGTCGAACACTTACTTTTGTACCCTTCCGCCTCGGATTGCTGGAAGCCTTTTTTGTCATCACTGTGAATACCTCTCTAAATCTTATGCAGAGCACATCACATACTTCGTGGTCGCTCCCTGTAAGCTCCTTTCGTTCATGATTACCTAATCCTTGACTGTTGTTTTCCTCCTGATGTGACCGTACAACAACTTAGGGTTAGATTTAGCTTTTGATGCTGTACCATTCTCATATTGCAGCTGGTCCTCTCTCCTTACCCAAGCACACACGTGTGTGTGTGTGTGTGTGTGTGTGTGTGTGTGTGTGTGTGTGTGTGTGTGTGTGTGTGCCTGAGTGTGCACTCACCTATTCGTGTTTGCAGGGATCGAGTCACAGCTCCTGACCTCGCCTCTTCGCTGGTCGCTACTAGATCCACACACTCCCTGCTCAATGGGCTTTATCGTACCTTTTCTTAAAGCTTTGTATGGATCCTACCTCCATTACGTCACTCTTGAGATTGTTCCACTTCCTGATAACTCTATGACTGAAGAAATACTTCCTAATATCCCTATAACTCATCTGAATCCACTTCCAGTTGTGACCTCTTCTTGATGTGTCCCACATCTCTGAAACATCCTTTCTTTATCCACCTTGTCAATTCCTCTCAAAATTTTATTAGTTGTTATTATGTCCCCCCCAATCCCTTCTGTTCTCAAGTGTTTATCAGGTCCATTTTCCTTAACTTCTCATGGAACACATCCCTCAGCTCTAAGACCAGTTTTTTGCCCACTTTCTCGCTTTCTCTTATTTCTAGACGTGCTTGGCCAGGTGTGGGTTCCATACCGGTGCTGCATACTCCAATATGGGCCTGACGTACACGGTGTACAGAGTCTTGAATGATTCCTTGCTAAAGTGTCGAAACGCTGTTCTTAGGTTTGCGAGGCGCCCATATGCTGCGCAGTTATTTGCTTAATGTGCACCTCCTTTAGAGGTTTGCTCTCTTTGGCCGCTAGCTTGTACTGCGGTCTACTTTGACCTACCCAATCTTCACGACTTTTCACTTAGTGGGGTTATTCTCCAGGAGCCAGTTGCTAAAAAAACTCTTGCATAAGAACATAAGAAAGGAGGAACACTGCAGCAGGACTGTTGGCCCATACTAGGCAGGTCCTTTACAATTCATCCCATTAACAAAACATTTGCCCAACCCAATTTTCAATGCCACCCAAGAAATAAGCTCTGATGTGAAAGTCCCACTCAAATCCAACCCCTCCCACTCATGTACTTATCCAACCTAAATTTGAAACTACCCAAAGTCCTAGCCTCAATAACCCAACTAGGTAGACTGTTCCACTCATCAACTACCCTATTTCCAAACCAATACTTTCCTATGTCCTTTCTAAATCTAAACTTATCTAATTTAAATCCATTACTGCGGGTTCTCTCTTGGAGAAACATCCTCAAGACCTTATTAATATCCCCTTTATTAATACCTATCTTCCACTTATTCACTTCGATCAGGTCTCCCCTCATTCTTCGTCTAACTCTAACAAGTGAATGCAACTTAAGAGTCTTCAATCTTTCTTCATAAGGAAGATTTCTAATGCTATGTATTAATTTAGTCATCCTACGCTGAACGTTTTCTAACGAATTTATGTCCATTCTGAAATATGGAGACCAGAACTGAGCTGCATAATCTAGGTGAGGCCTTACTAATGATGTATAAAGCTGCAGTATGACCTCTGGACTTCTGTTGCTTACACTTCTTGATATAAATCCCAGTAATCTATTTGCCTTATTACGTACGCTTAGGCATTGCTGTCTTGGTTTAAGGATGCTGCTCACCATAACCCCCAAGTCCTTTTCGCAATCTGTATGGCTAAGTTCTACATCATTTAACTTATAAGTACTAGGGTTATGGGCACTCCCAATCTTCATAACCTTGCATTTATCTACATTGAACTGCATCTGCCACTTTTCTGACCAAGAATAGAGTTTGTTTAAATCCTCCTGAAGTTCCATAACATCTACGTTTGAATCAATTTTCCTACCTATCTTTGTGTCATCGGCGAATTTGCTCATATCACTAGTAATTCCCTCATCAAGATCATTGATATATATTATAAACAACAACGGGCCCAAGACTGATCCCTGTGGAACGCCACTTGTTACAGATCCCCACTCGGATTTAACCCCATTTATGGACACTCTCTGCTTCCTGTCTGTGAGCCATGACTCGATCCACGAGAGCACTTTTCCCCCAATTCCATGAGCTGCCACTTTCTTTAACAGTCTATGGTGAGGAACTCTCTCAAAAACCTTAATAAAATCTAAGTAAATAATATCAAATTCTTTATCGTGGTCAACAGCCTCAAAAGCTTTACTGAAGAAAGTTAATAAATTAGTTAGACAAGACCGGCCTCTTGTGAATCCATGCTGAGTATCGTTAATCAAGCTATGCTTATCGAGATGGCTTCTTATAATCTCAGCTATAATTGACTTTAGTAATTTGCCTACAATTGAGGTCAGGCTTATTGGGCGGTAATTTGACGGTAACGACTTGTCCCCTGTTTTAAAAATAGGAATTACATTAGCCATCTTCCACATATCAGACACTACACCTGTTTGAAGAGATAAATTAAAAATATTAGTTAATGGTTCACAGAGTTCCATTTTGCATTCCTTAAGAACCCTTGAAAAAACCTCATCAGTACCCGGCGACTTAGTTTGCTTCAGTCTGTCTATCTACTTCACAACCATTTCACTAGTGACTGTGATGTTACATAATTTATCTTCTTCTAGCCCACTATAAAAATTAATTACTGGAATATTGTTGGTGTCTTCCTGTGTAAAAACTGAGAAAAAATAATTATTTAAAATCGAGCACATTTCATTCTCTTTGTCAGTAAGGTGCCCATAGTTATTTTTAAGGGGACCTATCTTATCTCTAACTTTTGTTCTATAGACCTGGAAAAAACTTTTTGGGTTAGTTTTAGAATCCCTAGCAAATTTAATTTCATAGTCCCTTTTAACTTTTCTTATCCCCTTTTTAATGTCCCTCTTAATGTCAATATACTAATTCATAAGATGACCCTCATCTCTTTTGATACGCCTATAAATTCCTTTCTTATGCCCTAGTAGATATTTGAGCCTATTATTCATCCATTTTGGATCATTTCTATTTGATCTAATTTCTTTATATGGGATAAACGTTCTTTGAGCAGCATGTATAGTGTTCAGAAAACTGTCATATTGATAGCTCTCTTCGTTACCCCAGTCAACAGATGATAAGTGTTCTCTAAGCCCATCGTAATCTGCTAAGCGAAAATCTGGGACTGTTACTGAGTTATCGCTACTATCGTACTTCCATTCAATGCTAAATGTAATTGATTTGTGGTCGCTAGCACCCAGTTCCTCTGAAATTTCTAAATTATTAACAAGGGATTCATTGTTTGCCATAACTAAGTCAAGCAGGTTATTTCCCCTTGTAGGTTCTGTCACAAACTGCTTCAAAAAACAATCCTGAACTACTTCTAAGAAGTCGTATGATTCTAAATTCCCAGTCAAGAAATTCCAATCAATATGACTAAAGTTAAAGTCTCCTAGAATTACTACATTATCGTGCCTTGTGGCCTTAACAATTTCCTCCCATAGTAGTCTCCCTTGGTCCCTATCTAAGTTTGGGGGACGGTATATCACTCCTAAAATCAGTTTTACATGCCCCTCTGAAAATTCTATCCAGACTCTGTATGTGTTACTTCAGACTTAATACCCGTTTTTATGCAGCAGTTCAATCGATCTCGGACATACAATGCCACCCCAACCCCCTTCCCGATACTTCTATCTACTTGGAACAATTTAAAACCCTGAATATGACATTCCGCAGGCATGTCCCGACTTTTTGAATTAAACCACGTCTCAGTTACCTGCACTAGCAACTAATCTCAACTCGGCCATCTTATTCCTAGCACTACGGCAAATAGCATAATAAACATTGAAAGACTCTCCTTTCTCTTTACCCTTCCTGCT
This sequence comes from Cherax quadricarinatus, assembly GCF_038502225.1. Taxonomy (NCBI): domain Eukaryota; kingdom Metazoa; phylum Arthropoda; class Malacostraca; order Decapoda; family Parastacidae; genus Cherax; species Cherax quadricarinatus. Next base: position 19,970,752 of record NC_091368.1, read on the forward strand.
CATTTCTGTTTTTCTACTAAACCTATTACTGTCCTTATCACATAAAAGTCGCTGGCTTTTCAATATCTACCTCGTTCTGCTTATTACTAGTTCCCCTAGAACTCGTAATATTACTACACTGGGACTTCACTGTTTCCCTGCCAAAACCCATACCACTAACTATTCCTAGTTTAAAGTCCTAACAGCTCCTTCCACTGCAGTTGCCAGTGCTAGCACCCCAGACCTAGATAAGTGAACCCCATCCCTGGCATACATGTCACTTCTGCCATAGAAGAGGTCCCAGTTGTCAACGAATGTTACCGCATTTTCCTTACAGTATTTGTCCAGCCAGCAGTTGACACCAATTGCCCTGGACAACCATTCATTTCCAACTCCTCTCCTTGGCAAAATACCACATATGACAGGGTTCCCACCCTTACTCCTAATTATTTCTATTGCTGACCTATACCTGCTAATCAGGTCTTCACTCCTACGTCTGCCAACATCGTTGCCTCCAGTACTGAGACAGATAATAGGATTGCTCCCATTACCTCTCATGATGTCATCCAGACGGCTAACAATATCCTCCATCCCAGCCCCAGGAAAGCAAACTCTCTGTCTCCTACTCCTGTCCTTCAAGCAGAACGCTCTATCCATATACCTAACTTGGCTATCCCCAACAACAGCAATATTCTTACCTTCCTTGATGTCGTTCGTCGTGACGTTCCCAATAGTCGACTCACATTCGTCGGGTAGCAGTGAGAATGTATTAGATGTTTCCACAACAGTTTCCACGGCAGTCTCTTTCTTCTTCATCGTTTCTACCTTTCCATTCGTCTTCTTGATCGTCAACTTCGTTCCCTGCTGTCCAGCCACTGACCAGTTTCCCTTCTTGACCTGAGGACTCAAAACAGGAGGACTACTACGAATCTTCTTGTTTTCCTCGGTCAGTCGCCGAATCTCTATCTTCGCCATCCTCAATTCTTCCTTAAGCTGTTGGTAAAGTTGCTCGATGGAGGGCATCTTGCTTCAATTCGTAGAGAGCGTGGAAACAGGTCTTCACAGAGCTAAGTACACGTCACCTCTCAGATTCCTTTTCAATGCTACCTGACTCTCATCCGATTGAATTCTTCACATTAGCTTCACATCGTCTGCAAATAGGGACACGTCTGAAACTATCCCTTCCGTCATGTCATTCACATATACGAGAAATAGCATCGACCCTAGGACTGACCTGTGAAACTCCGCTCGTCACAGGTGCCCACTCTCACACCTTGTCACGTATCATAACTCGTTTCCTTCCTGTCAGGTATTCTCTGATCAATTGCAGTGCCTTTATTGTTATTCCTACATGCTCCTCTAGCTTTTCCACTAATCTTTTGTGTGGAACTACGTAGAAAGCCATCTTACAGTACAAGAAAATGCAGCCTACCCACCCCTCTCTTGTCTTACTTAAGTCACCTTGTCGTAAAACTCCAGTAGGCTTGTGACAAGATTTTCCTTCCCTGGTTAGAAGCTCATTCCTTTCTTAGTACTCCACCACACATGTTAGTGACACTTCTGCAGTTTAATGCTACATGTCTGTATCCTTTCTTAAATATTGCCTTGTTTCGAACAATGTTTGAATATTGTTGTTTTGTAGCATACACAGCGCCTCTGCTGCCTCTCTCAGGACCCATTGAGTGAGAAATGTCCGGTCCCACCGCCTTTAAGGTATCTAGTTCACTTAAAAGCCTCTTCACTTCCTTCTCTGTTGTGTGTAATGTGTCCTGTGCATTGTGTTATGTGTACTGTTTTCTCTGTTGTGTGTATTGTATTGGTTTATCCCAACATTCCAGCAGTATGGAGTTCTGTCTGTCTCCATCGAAAAACTTCCTTGAATCTCGTGTTGAGTTCTGTCGCTTCATGTGATCTCCCCTCCTCCCTTCCTTTGTCTAATTACCTGGTTCTTTATTGTTATTTTTCCTGAGGTCAGTGGTCACCTGCGGTCATACCTGTCTTAGGCTCTGGGAGTTAGCGTGGGGTATTAGCAAGCACCATGGCTTGTTGTGTTTTAGAATCTCAGGTTAAAGTGTTGAAGAAGGAGATTCTATTTCTTCAGGAGGAAAATAGGAGGCTGAAGCTTCGCATAGATGAGTTTGGGTTGAGTGGGAGAAGGATTTAGTTGGTAGGGAGGAAATGATCACCAGCAGTGATAGTGGCAGCCGCTTTAAGTGGCAAATGGTTCACAGTTAAGGAAGAAGAAAGATAAGGAGGGTTAACAGAGAAGATGTGAAGGTAGGAAATCGATTCTCTGTTCTCCAGGACGAGTGCACTTCAGTGTTTAGTGAGGTTGAAGGTACCAATGATTTCCCTGCTAATCAAGGTAAGAATATTTTAATAGTAAGAGATTCTCAGGTAAGATATATGGACCGTATTTTTTGTAACAGAGACAGAAAGGTCAAACAGAGGGTGTGCCTTCCTGGAGAGAGTGTTGGTGACATAGTCAGCAGGTTGGATATTTTGTCAGGTAATGGGAACAAGCCCTATTATCTGTCTTAGTGCTGGGGGTAATGACATTGGGAAGGGCAGGAGACAGGAGCTGCTGGATAAGTACAGGTCAACCATAGAAGTAGTTAGGTCTAAGGGAGGGATCCCAGTCATATGTAGCATCTTGCCTAGAAAGGGAGTGGGCAATGAATGGATGTCTAGGGCAAGTGGTATAAATTGCTGGCTAGACAGGTACTGCAAGGAACTTGCAATCCCATTCATTGATAAGTGGGACCTATTCTTTGGCAAACGTGATATGTATGCAAGGTATGGGGTTCATCTCTCTGGGAATGGAGTGGTTACATTAGCCAATTCGATTGAGAGGGTAATTGATGACTTGTCTAGGAATTTAAACTGATACAATATAGAGGTATGGGTGTTTGTGGAAACAATCAGGTTGCAGTATTAGGGTTAAAATAGCAGTTATTACCGGGATACCTCAGGGATATATTTAAAAGACATTCAAAATAAAGTTGCTAGTAATGGCAAATCAAATGATCAACAAAGAGAGATAGCAGAGGCCAATGAGTGACTAGCTCCCTTAAGGTCTACTATACAAATAGAAGGAGTCTAAGAAATAAGATAGATGAGCTAAGATTACTTGCAAGTGTAGGTAATATAGATATTATTGGTATAACAGAGACCTGGTTCAACCTGAAAGATAGAGAAATGCCTTCTGAATGCAACATACAGGGTTATAAATTATTCCACACTGATAGAGTCAACAGGAAGGGTAGTGGAGTGGCGATGAATGTTAGAGAAAATTTAAATTGTTGTCTTAGACATGATATAAGATTAGAAATATCGAACACAGAGTCTGTTTGGCTACAGTTTCTCGAGGGGCGTGACAAATTGGAATGGGTGATTTATAGGCCCCCAAACCTTGATAGTAGTAAGCTGTTATGCAGTAAGCTGTTATGGGAAAAAATTCATAAGGCATCTAGATATGAAAATGTTGTGATAATGGGAGATTTTAACATTAAACAAATTGATTTGAACAATATGACAGGAAATCTTGAGTCTAGTGACTTTCTTGATACGGTTCAGGATTGCTTTTTAGAACAGGTTGTGACAGAACCAACTAGAGGAAACAATCTGCTTGACTTGGTTCTTGCCAACAAAGAGTCACTAATTAATTATCTTGAGGTTAATGATGAGCATGGGGAAAGTGATCACAAATCACTTAGTTTCAATATATCATTGAATTACCCAGATAACTGCAATCAAATCTCTGTCCCAGATTTTCGCTTGGCCGACTTCATGAGAATTAAAAATTACCTCAGTGGGCTAAATTGGGATGTCCTGACTATGGGTCAGGTAGGTGATCTTGGTTGCCAATATGATGTTTTTCAGAGCATAGTTCTAGCTGCCCAGACATCTTTTGTTCCGAGTAGGGAAATTAGATCTAACAAATATGATCACAAATGGATGAACAATAGATTAAAACATCTCATTGGTCAAAAGAGAGGCATAAATAGGCGTATCAGAAGAGGGGATGGGCAGTTAAGAAATCAATATATTCCATTAAAGAGAGAAATAAAGAAAGGAATAAGAAAAGTAAAAAGGGATTATGAGGCTAAGGTCGCAAGGGGTTCAAAGACTAACCCAAAAGTTTTATTTCAGGTATACAAAAGTACGATTAGGGACAAGATTGGCCCACTAAAGAGTAACTCTGGTCGGATCACTGACAGTGATAGGGATATGTGTGAAATTCTCAATACCTACTTCCTCTCAGTTTTCACCCAGGAAAATACTAGCGATATTCTTGAAATAATAGATTATGTAGAACAGGACGATAATAAACTATGCATGATTGCGGTAACTAGCGACATGGTCCTCAGACAAGTAGAGAAACTAAAACCTAACAAATCTCCAGGCCCTGATGAACTGTTTGCAAGGGTGTTAAAGGAATGTAAAAAGGAACTTAGCGTACCTTTGGCTAATCTTTTTAACATATCACTACAAACTGGCATAGTACCTGATAAGTGGAAAATGGCAAATGTAATACCTATTTACAAGTCAGGTGACAGGTCCTTGGCTTCGAACTATAGACCAACAAGCCTTACCTCCATAGTGGGAATTTGTGGAATCAATAATTGCCGAAGCAATTCGTAGCCATCTTGACAGGCACAGATTGATTAACGAATCTCAGCACGGTTTTACAAAGGGATGTTCCTGTCTTACAAATTTACTAACTTTTTCACTAAGGTGTTTGAGGAGGTAGATCAAGGTAATGAATATGATATTGTTCATTTGGACTTCAGTAAGGCTTTCGATAGAGTTCCACATCAGAGGCTATTGAGGAAACTTAAGGTACACGGAATACGAGGAGAAATTTTTTCTTGGGTAGAGTCATGGCTGACAAATAGGCAGCAGAGAGTTTGCATAAATGGGGAGAAATCAGAATGGGGGCACGTCACAAGCGGTGTACCTCAGGGGTCAGTGTAGGGTCCGTTGTTGTTCACAGTTTACATAAACGACATAGATGAGGGAATAAATAGCGACATAAGTAAATTTGCTGATGACACCAAAATAGGCCGTCCAATTCATTCTAATGAGGACATTAGAGCGCTCCAGGATGATCTGAATAGACTGATGCAATGGTCGTTGAAGTGGCAGGTGCAGTTTAACATTGACAAATGCAAAGTTCTAAATGTTGGACAGTTAAATAACCATACCACATATAAATTAAATAATGTAGATTGAACATTAAAATGGTATAAAATACCGACAGGTTGTTAGGTAAGACACATATGTAACAGTTAGGTATCTTTATTTCGAAACGTTTCGCCTACACAGTAGGCTTCTTCAGTCGAGTACAGAAAAGTTGATAGAAGCAGAAGAGACTTGAAGACGATGTAATCAGTCCATCACCCTTAAAGTTTTGAGGTGGTCAGTCCCTCAGTCTGGAGAAGAGCATTGTTCCATAGTCTGAAACAATATAGAGTTGAAGTGACAGGATGGAGCCTTATATAGCGCCAGGAGGTGAGACGTAGGTCACTAGTAGAAGTAAGAATGCAGATGTTGGGAGGTCAGGTCTTCTGCTTCTATCAACTTGATGATGCCATGCCATGTATTAGAAATCTTCCCTATGAGGATAGACTGAGGGCCCTGAATTTGCACTCTCTCGATAGGCGTAGAATTAGGGGGTATGATTGAGGTGTATAAATAGACAACAGGAGTAAATAAAGGGGATGTTAACAGCGTGCTGAAAATTTCCAGCCAAGACAGGACTCGTAGTAATGATTTCAAGTTGGAAAAATTCAGATTCAGGAAGGATATAGGAAAACATTGGTTTGGTAATAGAGTTGTAGATGAGTGGAACAAACTGCCGAGTACAGTTATTCAGGCTTAAACGTTGTGTAATTTTAAAAATAGGTTAGATAAATACATAAATGGGTGTGGGTGGGTGTGAGTTGGACCTGACTAGCTTGCGCTGCTGGGTCTGGTGCCGTGCTCCTTCCTTGAGTGGAGGTGACAAGACTGGGTGAGTCATTGGGCTAATCCGGGGGGGGGGACATGGACCTAACCATACCACAGGCGGGATTTGAACCCGCGGTCAAAGAGTCTCAAAACTCCAGACCGTCGCGTTAGCCACTGGACCAGCTAGCCACAATAAGATTCGTCCAACTAGGTATATTTCTACACCATAGGAAGGTTAGCTTAGGCACCACTGTGACCACAAATGCAAGTTTTTACAGACGAATCTCCAGCTAGCGTGGAGTTTTGAGACTCTCTGACCGCGGGTTCAAATTCCGCCCGTGGTATGGTTTGTTTGCAATCGTGTTATTACGATTTCGTGAGACATGGACCTGCTCCGCATGGGTCAGTAGGCCTGTTGCATTGTTCTTTCTTTCTTATGTTCTTATGTTGCAGCACAAGAGCTTCGAGTCAGATTGGCTTTCGATGCTATGTCACCTTCCTAATGCCGCTGGGCCTCACTCCTTTTTCTGTGCATATTCTGTGCATATACTTTTTTCTATTCTCTAGCACACTTAGTTTTGGCCTCTCTTCATCTATTGATAAAATAAGGGCTTGTTCTGGTCTTCCCGTTGTTTCTGTGGGTATGATCCCATCTTCTGCTGCTTTGCATTTTCTTGTCATGTATTCCATCATTTCATTGTTCTTAAGTTGGAAATATGAACACTTTAGCAGTATAATGTGATCCTTTATTGACAACGTTTCGCCCACACAATGGGCTTTATCAAGTCACAAACAGATCTACCTGGGTGAAACATACGTGAGTATTTATAGGATGAGAATGCTGGGTCAGTTGGAGAAAACTGCATGTGACAACCAGCCAGTTCTCTTTCCCACTGAACCTAATACTGGGATTTTCAAATGCCTGTGTAGTCCTATTTGCCCTACTTCACTCTCCACTTGTAACTCAATGTCCTCAGTGTCAGAACTACCCAAGATAAATATGATGATGCATGAGGTTTTTCAATACCACCTCCATTATCGTGGCCCTCCACGTTTCTGGTCCCAATTGTGGACAGAGGTTTTTCCAATTCAATATCCTTGCTATTAAAATCACTCACAACTAGAAAATTTGTCCTGCCCATGTGGGCCCTTCTTGCCACCTCACTAGTGTGTCCAACATTGCTCTGTTGCTCTCATCATATTCACATCTTAGCCTCGTACTATTCTATGGTAGGTTGTACAACAGTACAGTCACTACCTTGGGACCCCCAGTCTGAAGTGTTCCTGCTATGTAGCTCCTTGTTTCCCCTTTGTCCCCTCCTTACAACTCCTCAGACTTATACCATTTTAATATTCCTCAAACTTCCACTGGTTTGACTCACGAAATCGTAATGATACGATTGCAAACAAACCATACCACGGACGGGGATAGAACCCGCGATCAGAGAGTTTTGAGACTCTCTGATCGCGGGTTCTATCCCCGTCCGTGGTATGTTTTTTTTTTCCACTGGTTTTTGACGAGAATTGTGACTCATCCACCCTGTGTGTGTGTGTGTGTGTGTGTGTGTGTGTGTGTGTGTGTGTGTGTGTGTGTGTGTGTGTGTGTGTGTGTGCGTGCGTGCGTGTGTGCACGTATTCACCTATGTGTACTCACCTATTTGTGTTTGCAAGGGTCGATTCACAGCTCCTCGTCCCATCTCTTCACTGGTCGCTACAAGGTCCACTCTCTTCCTGCTCCATGAGCTTTGTCGTATCTCCTCTTGAAACTATATACGGATCCTGCCTCCACTACGTCACTCACTAAACTGACACACAACTATAGTTGAAAAATACATCCTAACATCTCTGTGACTCAGAGTTGTGGCCACTTGTTGCTGTGTCCCATCTCTGAAACATCCTGTCCTTGTGTATGTACTCACCTAGTCGTACGCACCTAGTTGTGGTTACAGGGGTCGATTCACAGCTCCTGGCCCCTCTTCTTCACTGGTCGCTACTAGGTCACACCTCTTCATCTTACCTCTTCTTAAAGCTATGTATGGATCCTGCCTCTACTACATCACTTCTCAGACTTCCACTTCCTGACAACTCTGTTACTTAAGAAATACTTCCTAACATCCCTGTGACTCATCTGATTCTTCAACTTCCAATTGTGACCCATAGTTGCTGTGTCCCATCTCTGGAACATCCTGTCTTTGTCCACCTTGTCAATTCCTCTCAGTATTTTATACATTGTTATCATATCCCCCCATCTCCCCTATCCTCCAGTGTCGTCAGGTCGATTTCCCTTAACCTCTCCTCGTAAGACATGCCCCTTAGCTCCGGGTCTAGTCTTGATGCAAACTCTTGCACTTTTTCTAGTTTCCTTACGTACCTGGCAAGTTGTGGGTCCCAGTCTGGCGCTGCATACTCCAATATGGGCCTAACATGCACGGTGTACAGGGTCCTGAACCATTCCTTATTGAGATGTCGGAATGCTATTCTTAGGTTTGCTTGGTCCCCATATGCTGCAGCAGTTATTTGGTTGATGTGCACCTCCAGCTATTATATTCACTCCAAGATCTTCCTTGAGTGAGGTTTGTAGCCTCTGGCCCCCTAGACTGTACTCCGCGGTCTTCTTCGTCCTACCCTAATCTTTATGACTTTGCATTTTGTGGGCGTGAACTCCAGGAGCAAGTTTCTGAACCAGGCCTGCAGTCTGTCCAGATTCCTTTGTTGTTCTGCCTGGTCGTCGTCTATATCTTCCGACATGTTGTTCACATATACCAGAAACAGCACCGATCCTAGGACTGACCCCAGTGGAGCCCCGCTCGTCACAGACGCCCACTTTGACACCTCGTCACGTACCATGACTTGCTAATGTCTTCCAAACAAAAATTCCCTGATCTATTGCAGTGCCTTCGTTGTTATACCTACATGGTCCTCCAGCTTATGCACTAATCTATGTGAGTAACTGTATCAAAAGCCATCCTACCCATCCCACTCTCTCTCTCTCTTGTCTTACTGCTGTCACCCTGTCATTGAACTCCAGCAGGTTTGTGACATAGGATTTCCTATCCATGAAACCGTGCTGGTTGTCGTTGATAACCTCATTCCTTTCTAGGTGCTCCACCACTCTTCTCCTGATAATCTTATCCATGACTTTGCATTTATACATATCAATGACACTGGTCTCAAGTTTAATGCTTCGTTTCTGTCACCTTTTTTTAAAATCTGGGACTATGTTTGCTGTCTTCCACACCTCAGGTAGTCGCCATGTTTCGACAGATGTGCTGAAAATTGTTGTTAGTGTCACACATAGCGCCTTTGTTCCGTCTTTCAGGACCCATGGAGAGATGTTATCCGGCTCTATTGCCTTTGATATGTCTTTACCTCTTCCTCGGTTGTACATATTGTGTCCAACACTTGAGAGTGTACCGAACCTCTCAGTCTTTCTGGAGTCCTTTCTGTCTCCTCTGTGAACACTTATTTGAATCTCGTGTTGAGCTCCTCACATATTTCTTGGTCGCTTCTTGTGATCTCTCCTTCTTTCTTCCTCAGCCTGATTACCTGGTCCTTGACAGCTGTTTTCCTCCTGATGTGGCTGTACAACAACTTTGGGTCAGATTTGGATTTCACTGCTATGTCACTTCATATTGTCATTGGGCATCCCTTCATACCTGTGCATTTTCATTTTTGGGTCTATGACTGGTCTCCTTAAAGGGACTGATGAAACCACTCGTGGCAAAACGTTTTCTTTAGTAAATATCCAGAATTGTACACAAGTGTCCATTTCCACACGAACTCATCCCACTCAGAAAGAAGGCATATGTCAATCTTATTTTACCTCCTTGGGTCCTTTGCCTTCTATAATTTTTCCATTGTCTAGCACACTTGGTTTTGGCCTCTCTACACCTTTGGGTGAAACAAGAGCTCATCCTGGCCTTCTCGTTATTTCTGTTACTCTTCATTACGAACCTCTCATCAGCTTCCTTGCATATTGTTGTCACATATTCCGTCATCACATTTACTTCCTTGCCAGTGTTCTGTCACAGTGAACCTCTTGCATGAAATTCTTCATGCCTATATAGTCCCCTTTCTTGTAGTTTGGCTTCATTCATTTTCCCCTTCCTGCTTCCATCTCCATATGTGTGATGCCTTCAATATCCCTTTCAAATGTGATGTCCTCATTATCTGTACTATACAAGGTGAATGTCAGGTCTAGTCTTGCTGGTCCATCCTCTGCTCTCTCTCTCTCTCTCTCTGGTAGTGTTCCGCATGTGTTGGTACATGAGGTTTTGCAGAGCCATCTCCATCATCCTAGCCCTCCACGTTTCTGGGGCCCCATTGTGGCTCTAAGTTCTCCCAGTCAATTTCTTTGTGAACGAAGTCACCCACAGTCGGTAATTTTCTCTGCTTGCATGAGCCCTTCTGGCCACTTCAGCCAGTGTGTCAATCATTGCTCTCTTACTCTTATCATACTCTTGCCTTGGCAGTTTCTTTCGTGGTTTATACATTACTGCAATTACAGTTCAGGAAGTTCCTCGCTCCCGCAGAGTCCCCTTTCTTGTAGTTTAGCTTCATTTGCCCGGCCCTTTCTGCTTCCCTCTCCACTTGTAACTGTACTGTGTATTCGAAGCTTAAAACCACATGATCGCTGGCCCCAAGGGGTCTTTCATATCTTATGTCCTCAATATCTGCACTACTCAAGGTGAATATTAGGTCCAGTCTCGCTGGTTCATCCTCTCCTCTCTCTCTCTGGTAGTGTCCGTTATGTGAAGTTTTCCAGTACCACCTCCATTATCGTAGCCCTCCATGTATCTTGGCCCCCATGTGGCTCCAACTTCTCCCTAACGATTTCCTTGCGGTTAGTCACCCATGATCAGTAGCTTTGCCCTGCAGGCATGAGTTCTTCTGGCCACTGAAGCCAGTGTGTCAACCATTGCTCTGTTGATCTCATCATACTCTTGCCTTGGCCTCTTGCTGTTCTGTGGTGGGTTATACATCACTGCAGTTACCACCCTGGGACCTCCAGACTGAAGTCTTCCTCTTTTGTAGTCTCTTACTTCTCCTATGTCTCCTCTCTCCAGCACATCAAAATCCCATTAGTTGTCGATGAGCAGTGCCACTTCTCCACCCCCTCTGTTCCCTCTGTCTTTCCTCAGGATCTGATATCCCGTTGGAAAGATGGCATCTGTTATCACTCCTGTGAGCTTGGTTTCAGTGAGAGATGATGTCCGGTGATGCCTCTTTGATTCTTTCATGCCACTCCTCCCACTTATTCATTATTCCATCAGAGCTGATGTACCATACCTTAAGTTTCCTCTCCACTGTGTTCTGTCTGGTCTCTGGGGGTGGGGGACCTGGTAATGTACTGTGGGATTCTACAGCATATTGTGAGGTGGGAACTGTAAGTGTGGATTGTGATTTGTGTTGGGATAGCGTGTTTAGCTGTGGGGTTCTGACGGTGGTTCTGTGTGTGCTTGCACTTGTTGCTCTGCCCGACTCTGGTTGTCCTCTGTTGACTCTGTCCTTGTTGTTCTTCCTAGCTCCTTATGTTTCTGTATCTTGTCCCTCAGCTGCTGCCGTTCTGCTCTTGTTCTGTCTCTGTCTAGAAACACCCTCACGCATGTTGATGATTCCTTCAGCTACAGTTTCTCTTGTAGGATCATGTTCTGCACCTTTTCTCTCTCGAAAATCAGTTTGACTGCCCAATTTGTCCGCTTCAAGTACCTTCCTATTCTCTGAAAATTTACACACTCAGCCATATCTTCCTCGCTTATTTCTATGATGATGTTTTCAATCTCCTGGTTTTTTTTCTGCTGACTTTCATTCTGTGTCCTCCCTTCTCTCTCCTGAAGCCCAAGAATAAACACTGACATCTCCCTCTCCTCCTCCCATTGCCTTTCCCTCTGTGTCTCTGGGTTCCATTTGTCTCCCTTATTTCTTCCTGTAACTCTTGGTGGCATGGTTGTGCCTCTGCATGGGGCCTGTCACCTTCTCTTACTTCTCCCACCTCATTTACTGCTATCCATGCTCCTAACAGCTCTTTCCCTACATTCCTCAGCCTTCCTTGGTGGACTGATAGGACGTTAGAAAAAGTCTTCTCTCCTTCTCTTCCATTGGTCTCCTCGTTTAATAGGGGTGAACCTCCTTCCAATGCCATGTCTCCTCTGGGCAATAGCCCTGTAACTTGCTTCAGCATATTTACATCATATTCTAGGGCCTGTATCCTGGCTTCTGTGGCTTCAGCTTATGGCTCCCATTTCTTCTTCTCCATCTTCATCCTCTTCATTTTCATAGAAAGCTCATGTAGTTTCCCCACTCTTGTTCATTCCTTTTGCATTGCTCTTCCATCCATTCTTCTTTACCAGGGCCATATTCCTCTAATCCCCTGAGCCTTCGACTTCCCCTCTAAGCCCCCCTTTTTATGGGTTAGGGTTTTGTAGTACATGTGTGTGTGTGTGTGTGTGTGTGTGTGTGTGTGTGTGTGTGTGTGTGACAGGTAGGAAGAGAGTGGTAGGAAGAGAGAGAGAGGGGGAGAGAAAGAGGGGTAGAGAAAAAGAGATAGGTGGAGAGAAAGAGAGAGTGGTGGAGAGGATGAGAAATAAAGGAGGTGAAGGTGGAGAGAAAGAGGGTTAGAGGGAGAATGAGAGAGAGAGAGAGAGAGAGAGAGAGAGAGAGAGAGAGAGAGAGAGAGAGAGAGAGAGAGAGAAAGAGAGAGAGAGAGAGTTGGAGATTGCTGAGATGTGCAGATAGCTGCACCTCTAACTCACATCTTTCAGCACTGCCTAGTACAGTGTAAATGGTCTTCTCTGTGGAAAGAGGCAAATGTAGTCCCTGTTCACAAAAAGAAGAGCAGAGCAGAAATCAGCAACTACAGACCAGTGTTACTCCTGTCAATCACTGGCAAGATCCTTGAGACAATAATCTTAAGACAAATCACAGAGTTTTTTGACCATCACTCACTACTTTGAGACCGTCAGTATGGCTTCAGGAAATGTTACTCTGCTGCTGATCTGTTGTTAAATCTCTCCACTAATTGGCACCAGCCATTGGATGGATCCAAAGTCAGCTGTGTGGTAGCACTGGACATTGCTGGTGCTTTCGACAGTGTGTGGCACCAGGGCCTCATGCTGAGCTCCTCACATACTTTGTGGTCGTTTCTAGTGATCTCCCCTCCTTCCTTCCTCAGCCTGATTACCTGGTCCTTGACTGTTGGCTTTCGCTGGTATGTCATTTTCGTATTGTCGTTGGGCCTCCCTTCTTACCTGTGCATATTCATATCTGACTCTACGACTGCTCTTTTTATTCTCCTGGGTCCCTTCCTTTCTATACCTGTTCCATTTTCTAGCGCACTTGGTTTTTGCCTCTCTACACCTTTTGGTGAACCAAGGGCCCATCCTGGCTTCCTCGTTATTTCAGTTACTCTTGGGTACAAAACTCTATTCAGCTTCCCTGCATTTTGTTGTTACATATTCCATCATCTCATTTACTAGCTTCCCTGCCAGTTCTCTGTCCCACCGAACCCTGTGCAGGAAATTCTTCATACCTGTGTAGTCCCCTCTCTTGTAGTTTGACTTCATTCGTCCTGCCCTTCTTGCTTCCTTCTCCACTTGTAACTCTACTATGTATTCGAAGCTAAGAACCACATGATAACTGGCGCCGAGGGGTCTTTCATTTGTGATGTCCTCAATGTCTGCACTACTCAAGGTGAATACTAGATTTAATCTTTCTGGGTCATCCTCTCCTTTCTCTCTGGTAGTGTCTAACGTGTTGGTACATGAGGTTTTCCAGTACCACCTCCATTATCTTAACCCTCCTCGTTTCTGGCCCCCCATGTCACCTCCTCCTGTTCTGTGGTGGCAATTATCACCTTGGGACCTCCAGGCTGAAGTGTTCTTATTATGTAGTCTCTTGCTTCTTCTCTATCTGCTCTCTACAGCTCATTAAAATCCTATCGTTTCAGGGGGATCTGTGAGGGTGGGAGATCTGGCTGTGGGTACTCTGTGTGCTCTGTGTGTGTGTGTGTGTGTGTGTGTGTGTGTGTGTGTGTGTGTGTGTGTGTACTAACCTATTTTTTACGGTGGGTCGAGTGTTCAGTCCTGATTTGTTTCTTAAACAACAATCTTTTTTTTTTTATATTTTATTTAAAACTTCATGTACAAATATTAATAGGTACATATATAAAAAAAAAAAAAAAAAATGATCAAGGACAACATCAGTAAAACAATATATAAACACAAAACAATCCAGGCACCATCTGACAGTCTACTATATACAAGTTTTTATAACATATCACAATTTAAGAAGGAATAAAGTTATAATAACAAAGGCCACAAAATGGCTATTAATAAAACTCCTAAAATTACAACCTCAACACAATAATGCTCCAAGCTTAATGACAATACCACTCGCAACAAATACACCAGACCTACAATATGCCTTATTAAGAAACCTGTGATGCAACACAGGTGACCCACCATCCCTCCCCCCCCCCCACTCACACACCCACATTGAAAACTAACCCTATCACCAACCTGAATAATCAAGACATTAATTATCCTCAATTTAGGAATATTATGACACATGTCACTTGAGGAAACATTATTTACAACCATGAATGGTACAGGACTACCAAAATTACAATACCTTAAATAAGAACAATAATAATAGGTAATTACTACCAAAACTGATGCTGGACCACGTTACAATAAAAACAAAAATAACTCAGTGCTTCAAGGAAATAGTGAAAGGAAAACCCTCTCAAGAAAATTCAAATTCAATTGCAATACCAGTGCAAGTGGAACATAATACGCTACCAAAGAAATATACATGTTATATAATTTATAGGTTATACATTAATACATGTTATATATTTAATCTGCTCCTTACACCTTCCCCATCAAGGGAACTAAGCAAAACTTATCTTGCACAACCTCTCATCTGGTCACACACTAGTACCTCCAATCACACCCAACCACATCACTGCATTCCCAAGGAGGTGAGCCCGTTGAAATCCCCTGAACCCCCCCCCCCCCCTTTTACCAACCCACTCACCCCGGCAGTTTAAGCCCCTTATAACGCCAATAAATTCCCTATTGTTAGTCCTCTATAACCCTCAGAAAAATACTCTTCCCACCTTTTCCCAAAAATGTCTCTGTTGCGACACAAAGTTCGATAAAACGTCGCCGCCAAAGTCCTTCTCAGCACATCCCCACCCACCTTCCCCCTCATACCCCATAAAACATATATGTAGTCCACGATGACATATGCTAAACCTCTTACCACACTCTCCTCCACACCACTCATATCAAGACTCAATGCTCGCAATACCGCCACACCTTGACCCCCCACCCTCACCACTACCTTACGCATCCATACCCTGATGCACTCCAAACCTTCACAAAAATAGACGACATGATACGCAGTCTCTTCCCCACTGCATCTGCCACACCCCCCACCCTCAATAACCCTCCTATCTCGGAGCATCGCTCCCGTTGGCAAAATCCCATGCAGGAAACGGTACATAACCTCACGCGCCCTAGGTCGTATCCTTAATTTACTAAATCTTCGCCATATTACATCCCATGCATACATTGGGTAGATCCCTTCAACCGGCGCCACTACATGTCTCTCTAACAATTTACACAAAGTTCCCACCTTTACTTTTCCTGGTTCCCTGGCTAACATTAAGGCGCGTAACACTGTCTCGCATTCCTTCATTTCCGCCCCTCCATACCATTTCCTCAGGTGAGCATGTACCTTATCTAGCTGACCCTCCCTCCATCCACCTGCACTCATCACTTCCCTCTTAATAAACACACATTTCACGCGCTTTCTCAAGTCCAACAAACCCAACCCTCCCCTACATACCGGCAATGTCACTACCTCCCTTCGCAACCAGTTGCACCCTGAACCCCACAAAAATTTGAACACCATTCTAAGAATACTCGTGATCGCCGTTCCTGTTAACGGCATCACAGCCGAAACAAACCAGACTTTACTATATAGTAATACATTGATGACAATTACACGCTGCCTAAGGGTTAAATGGTGAGGTCGCAGCATTCCCAACCGTCGCTGCACCTGTTCCACCATCCTATTCGAATTGCTAACCCTTGCAGTACTCAGGTCAGCCTCATACATGACACTGCAGATTTTCAGACTCCCGGTCCTCCGCTGCACAACATCACATTCCCAATCTAATCTCTCTGTCCACTCTCCCAGCCCCATGATCATTGACTTTTCCAGATTTACCTTCATCCCAGTAGCTCTCCCAAAAGTGTGTACAACTTCCCCCAAAAGTCCTAACCGTGTCTCCTCACTTGCCAAAATAGTGGTATCAACAACATAGCCCACCAAACCAGGCCACGGCTTCAGCTCACCATCCCTCCCCCCCGTCCTTAGACGATCCTCCACCATCCTATAAAAGGGATCCTGAACACATGCAAACAATATTTGTGATAAAGGACATCCCTGCCGAAGACCCCGCTCCATGTTGACTCCCTCCCCCACACACCCATTGATTTGCACCCTTACCTTCGCGTTTGAGTACAACGTATCCACCCACCCCACTATTTCTTTGCCAAACCCCTGTCGTAGGAGAATATCCCTCAAAGCCTTTCTTTCCACCCTATCATAAGCCCCTTGCCAATCCAACGCCACCAACGCTCCTCTTTCCCTTTCCATGTCCTCCAGGAACCCCTTGATAATCCCGTGGCCCACGCTCATTGACCTACCAGGTAAACCAAACTGAGACTCAAACACGACCCTCCCCACAACACATTTAAGCCGATTCCCAAGAATTTTCGCAAATAATTTATAATCAGCACAAAGCAATGAAATGGCTCGATAATCCCGAAGGGTACTCTGCTGTTTACCCTTTGGGACCAACACCACCACCGCCGTTGCCTGAGATTCTCCCATCTTACCTCCGTCTTTCATGGCATTCATTAACCTTACTAGGAAACCCCTAAGCAGACCCCAGTGCTGTACATAAAATTCGCTAGGTAAACCATCGATCCCGGGTGCCTTACCCTTCCTCATGTCCATAAGGGCTCTCCATATTTCCCCCTCCTCAATGACCCCACCCAGTGCCTCCCGATCACTCCTCCCCAGTTTGCACGGCACATACTCACATACCTTCCCAAGAACCTCACCATCCACCCCACTACTTTTCCCGTATTCCTCAAACCATCTATCTGCATATGCACTCATCCCCTTGGTGTCCCTTAATACCTGACCCTCTCTAAAACCCCCCACAGGAGATATGACTTGCAAACCCGGTATTGTAGTCGTTCGCTGTCGTACCTTCTGTCCTCTCAGCACACAAGCTGATGGCTTGTCGCCCCAGAGTACTTCGTCTAACCCCGCCTGTACCCGTATAGCTGCAAACCGTTCTTCTTGCAAATCCCGTATTCTGTCCTTCAACATGTGTATATCCTCCACCGGGTACACCCCGGCCACCGCCCCCCCTCGTAACAATTCCGTAATCTAGATTCTAAGTAATTTGACAAACCATACCACAATTGATTAATGCGTTTGCCCTCCCTCACATAAAAATGACGTATTCGTAACTTAGCCACACTATCCCACCATCCTACCACGTCTTCCTCAGTTCTTCTGTCGGCACAGAGCTGTTTCCAAAATATTGCAAACGCTTCCACTCCCTCCCTATCCCCCAAAACCATCGTGTTCAGTTTCCAATAACTTCCCTGCCTACGAGCCAAAGCATCCCATCCCACCTCCACTAATACCGCCCTATGATCGGAAGACACCATCTCTATAGTTTTAAAAGACTCTACCAAAACCCTCCGAGATAAATATAACCTGTCCAAACGAGCCGCATATCCCCTTCTTATAAACGTATGTTCCACCTCCCACAGACCTCCCCCGAAAGCATCACGTAACTGAAGATCTCTAAGCAGGCCCCCCAAGACTGAGGAAAAATATCCCGCTCCTCTGGGTTCCACGTCTGTCTTCTTAATTACACAATTCCAATCCCCCCCCACAATCGCGACAGACGGTAACGTGCGTAGGTAATACACGAGCTCCTCCCGCACAAAATCCATCTTCACTTTCACGTCACTTTCTGCTGGGGCATACACACACACAAACGCCACTCTCTCTCCCATCCACCATCCTTCCACACGTAATACTCTCCCCCCTCCCCCCCCCCCTCTTTCCTATGCAATACAAACGGACCCGCCTCCCTGATCAACACACCCACTCCTCCTTTTAAACGCTCAGACGGCAACACATAAGCCTGATACCCAGGCACCACTAATTCACGACCAAGCTTAAAATTGTGCTCCTGCACAAAAGCTACGTCAACCTTATACCTATTCAAAAACATCCTGAAGCACTCCCGTTTAACACCATCACACAGACCATTAATATTTATTGTTACACACCTGAGGCCAGTTTAAGGTTTCCTTCCCCGCCTCATGTCAAGATTCTTCCCTTTCAGACCGTTCTCCTGGACTGTGCCTTTGCCACAGATTCCCCCCTCCTTCCCAACCATCCCCCCCCCCTTCTGTTGTGGCCCTCTCGCAGAGTCACTCTGGGTACCATAACCCCATGTCTTTTTCCCCGGCCTTTGCGCCGGTGTCAGAACATCGTCCGAATCTGACGCTGCTGCCCTTTTCCTTGTAGCTCCCTCAGTTTCCATATCTGAGTCCTGGGAGCCAGCACAATGGACTTCCACCTCTACCACCCTTAATCCGCCTCCATGCCCCTCCATGGCACTCGCCCTGTCCACCACAGGTGCCACCTGATCCTCCCCTTCCCCACACACACCTTCTGCCCTGATCCCAGGGTCTTGTTCGCTGTAACTCTCCACCTCCGTAGACTGTAACATAGCCTGTATCACCGTCTCCAACTCCTCCTCAATAGCCTTCACTGCTGCGCCCTCCTGTACCTCCTCACTTGACAACTGTACTGTTGATGGGCCAGGTGATTCATGGATCACCACTTCTTCCGATTCCCCAGGAGGAGCCACCACCACTTCACTCCACATGCGACCACGCCCTCCTCCTTGCACCCGTTCTTCTTTAGGCATCGGGTGCTCATACGCAGGTGCTCCGCCCCTTGCCGGCCCAGGAGCCACTGTTGATGGGCCAGGTGATTCATGGATCACCACTTCTTCCGATTCCACTGGAGGAGCCTCTACCTCTTCACTCCACATGCGACCACGCCCTCCTCCTTGCCCCCGTTCTTCCTTAGGCATCGGGTGCTCATGCGCAGGTGCTCCGCCCCTTGCCGGCCCAGGAGCCATACTCCGCTTGCCACAGTCTGCCGCCATATGGTCAAATTCGCCACACAGTCGGCACGTACGTCTCTGCCCCGCATACGCTACCATTACCTGGGTTCTAAACTCTTCGAGATATACATACGAGGGTATAGGATGCCTAAGCGTCATCTTGAGATTAAAAGAACCCTCAGGAAATCCTGTGTAAGCACCTTTTACCCATTTGCCAGGTTGGGCCAGATGTACAGTTCCATAACGTTCGAAAACATTTCGAATATCTACCTCATCAGCCTCAAAAGGCACGTTGCGAATAATGTCGTGATACATCAATCAACTTGACCCTCACTGCCGGTGTTACAGTAATGCTAACATCTTGGTAACGATCAACCAAAGCCTCGTATACTTGAGCAGTTAGCACTTTCACGAAAATTCTATATACACCGTTCAGTGCCACTCCATATAAATCCTCATCTCTGATGCCATATGTCTCTCGTATAATTTTGGGCAATAACACATCGACTGACGTAGGTGTTAAAGCCCCACTAATAAGTTCAATGCCCACAGTATTCACTCTCCTGCGCACACCTGGCGCCATGTCGTTGACTGATTAGCTCGTCTGGGAAACAGTAGAGGGGTGCAAAGCACGTCCGCACTCTACCTCATCCAGGCAGCGAATGCACAACACCTCCTCGAACCACTGCTGTCAGGTTACTGAGGAGCGTCAGGCAAGGGGGTCTGCACGGCCCAATAGCGATGCAGACAATGGTACAATGTGTTATGAAAAAAAACAACAATCATCAACTTCATGGTTTCCTTGGATTTTGGGCTGTTTCCTGCCATTTCTTGAAGTTCTCTATTGGGATTGCCTCTCCACTTCTGTTTCTAGCTCTAACCATATATTTACTTTCCTGAGATTGAAAAAAGTATTTCCTAATAACTTTCTGCCTGTGAGGGAAAAAGTTCAACAGATAGGAGTAGCGAGCGAATATATGGTGACGATAGTTTGATTGCCAGTCTGCTTGTTAAGGTAGGGTCAGTGTCTAGCTCCCGCTATCCCCCCCCTTTACTCCACCCGGAAAGGTGAAGTGTGGGGCTCCGACCAAATGGATAATCACTTGACTCACAGCTCCCAACACAACTGTAAAAGCCTCTGCTCCTGTTTTTAATGGATATATTGGTTAAAAGCTTCACTTATAACTAATTGTGAAAACTTAGTTCATAATGCCTTGACTTCCATGTGTAACATCTTGCTTTTAAATCCTCACCAGTCTTTTAAATGCTTTACTTATCATGGAGAGTGATTTCTCAAGCAGTAGTTAACTTTTGTCTCTTTCTAGCTTAGAATGTCAGCTTGGGTCATCTGGCAACCACAGAGACAGTGCTGAAGGAGACGAACTTCACATGAGTTCTGGGACGTCACCCTTGGTCTACATACCTGAGTGTAGCCAACCCCAGGCAACTACCCTTCATCTTTGCAGTGAAAGACCTGCGTTCCTATCATCTTGACGGATCATTCAAGGCTGGAGATACTGTGACGGAACAGTCATTGGGTTGTCACTCAACAGCTGTGATTCCTTCCCCCATCATCAGCTACAATTTCTACAAGGTGCAGTGTCAACAACATCAACCAGACACCCCAGTCTAACTGTACATATTAGCTTTGAATTCAAACATCTTTTTTATATTTCATTTTTCATTTCTCTTTCAAGTAGGATAAAAGTTCATATTTAAATGTTTTATATTTTCAATTCTAACAATAAAGTGTTTATATTTGTCTGTTATTATTCTTTTTCTATTCATTAATTTTCCTAAGGAGGAGCCAGCCTTGGTAATACTTAAGATCTTGCAGGGCTGAGTAAGCCATCACACTGCCTAATATGTGTCTTTAATTTCAATCTGTTTCCTTGCCATTAAGTCTCTCTTTTCAAACAGCCTTTCTCTGTTTGTGTCAATGCCTCTGAGGGTCTTATATGTCATAACCATTCTCCCTAAATCTTTCTTCTAACGTCAACAGGCATTGAATATCTGGAAAAAAATTGTGGGATGTGCAGTTTTGACCATCCATAAAAATGCCTCTACGTCATGACCAAAGGAGTATGCAGTTCTTCTTGCAAACTATTCATCACTCCTCTACCAGAAGGTGCAGATCCCACAGACTTTGGGAAACAAACCAAGGTAGTCACAACTAATCCAGAAAAAAAAGATTTTTTAGTGCCAGGAACAAAAATAAACTGGCGGGAATGACAGAAATACTGAACCACATCGTATCACTACTGGAGTGGAGGCACAGTTAGTGGTTCCCACTCCATAACAACAGACATTAGTGCCAGCAAATAAAGCCCCTTACATGCAATCGGTGGAAATAAATGGTATAAAATACCGACACGTAAAATATAAACACTTAAGCAGTACAGCGTGATACTTTATTGACAACATTTCGCCCACACGGTGGGCTTTATCAAGTCACAAACAGATCTGTTTGTGACTTGATTATGCCCGCTGTGGGGCGAAACGTTGTCAGTAAAGGATCACATTGTACTGCTCATATATAATCAATTTGACAACATTTATATATGCAAGTATACAGGTGTCAGAAGCCGTCAACAATCAATAGGGTTAATCATTGGACTCCACACACAGTCATATGCAATGTTTGCGGCTTGAACAGACACCTAGAAACACATTGACAACGAAATATAGATCCCAGGGTACAACATAGACAGATGGGACAGAGGTGGAGGGGTATTGGCCTATATGAGAGAGTCGTTCATTTGCTCGGCATTACTAAAATCCACAAATGATGTAGCTGAAATTTTGTATGTATGTCACATAAATCTATGTGATTTCATGTTAAAACACCTAAAATGGAGGACTGTAGCAAACAATATTTTAGCAGAGGTACCACCAGGAAGCAGCTCAGATGAAAACCTCACACACACAAGCAATTAAATAACTGAAGTAAACAGTGGGTCTAATAAGACTAGTAAATGCATTTGATTTTATCTTCACGAATAATGATGATCTGGTATGTAATATAGCAGTATCAAGGCTCCTGATCAGCTCCTATTTAACACGCTCATACATGCTTGCTAGAAGTACAAGCCCATCGTTCATAAAACCTCTTTTACCCCTTCCCTCCATTCTTTCCCTCCTCTACAGATTTATACACTCTCGAATTCAACAACCCCTCCTCAAACCTCTGGATAATAGTTTTGGTAATCCCGCACTCCCTCCTAATTTCCAAACTACGAATTCTCTGCATTCACACCACACATTGCCCTCAGACATGACATCTCCACTGCCTCCAGCCTTCTCCTTGTTGCATCATTCACCACCCATGTTTCACACCCATATAAGAGTGTTGGTATAACTATTCTCTCATACATTTCCCTCTTCGCTTCCAAGGTAAAAGTTCTTTGATTTCACAGTCCTCAGTGCACCACTCACTTTTCTCCCACCATCAATTCTATGATTCACCTCATCTTTCATAGACCCATCTGCTGACACGTCCACTCCTAAATATCTGAATACATTCACCTCCTCCATACTCTCACCCTCCAATCTGATATCAAATCTTTCGTCCCCTAATTTTTTGGTTATCCTCATAACCTTACTCTTTCCTATATTCACTTTTAATTTTCTTCTTATACATACCCTACCAAACTCATCCACCAGCATCTAGAACTTCTCTTGAGAATCTCCCAAAAGCAGTGTCATAAGCAATGAGCAACTGTGACAACTCCCACTTTGTGGTTGGTTCTTTATCTTTTAACCCCACACCTCTTGCTAACATCCGGGCATCCACTTACAACCCCATCTATAAATATATTGAACAACCATTGTAACATCACACATCCTTGTCTAAGGTCTACTTTTACTGGGAAATAATCTCCCTCTCTTAAATACTCTAACCTGAGACTCTGTCCTCGTAAAAACTCTTTACTGCTTTCAGGAGCTTAACCTCCTATTCCATAAATTTACAACATCTGCTACATTGCCCCCCTCCTATCCACCCTGCCCTGTCATATACCTTTTCAAAATACAAAAATGCCACTAAAACCTGTTTACCCTTATCTGTATACTGTTCACTTACATGTTTCAATGTAAACACCTGGTCCACACACCCCCTACCTTTCCTAAAGCCTCCTTGTTCATCTACTATCCTACTATCCGTCTTACTCTTAATTCTATCAATAATAACTCTACTATACACTTTACCAGGTATACTCATCATACGTATTCCTTTATAATTTTTGTATTCTCTTTTGGCCCCCTTTGCCTTTATACAAAGGAACTATGCATGCTCTCTGCCAATCCCTAGGTATCTTACCGTCTTACATACATTTATTAAATAGAAGCACCAACCACTCCAAAACTATATCCCCACCTGCTTTTAACATTTCTGTCTTCATCCCATCAATCCCAGCTGACTTACCCCCATTCATTCTACCTAATGCCTCACGCACTTCCCACACACTCACAACTGGCTCTTCCCCACTCCTACAAGATGTTATTCCTCCTTGCTCTACACAGCTTCCCTATCTTCAACATTTAACAATTTCTCAAAATATTCTCTCCATCTTCCTGATACTTCTAACTTTCTTTTTAATAACTCTCCTCTCCTATTTTCAAGTATCAGAGCCATTCGTTCCCTAGGCTTCCTGAAGTTATCAATCTCTCTCCAAACATTTTCTTATTTTCAACATCATTTATTGATAACGTCTCACCCACTTTCTCATTTGCTCTTTTTACACTGCTTCACCACTCTTATTTGCTCTTTTTACATTATTTCACCACTCTCTCATTTGCTCATTTTTTACATTGTTTCACCACTCTCTTAACCTTTCCATATACTCTTCCCTCCTTGCATCACTTCTACTTTGTAAAAACCTCTCATATGCCAACTTTTTCTCCCTTACTACTCTCTTTACATCATTCCACTAATCGCTCTTCTTCCCTCCCACACCCACTTTCCTGTAACCACAAACTTCTGCTGAACACTCTAACACTACATTCTTAAATCTACTCCATAGATCTTCGACCCCATTACCTATAATCTCACTAGCCCATCTATCCTCCAGTATTTGTTTATATCTTACCCTAACTGCCTCCTCTTTTAGTTTATAAACCTTCACTTCTCTCTTTCTTGCTGATTCCATTTTCCTTGTATCCCATCTACCTTTTACTCTCACTGTAGCTACAACTAAAATGTCATCTGATATACATGTGACCCGTCAACAAACATGTACTTTCTGAAGTCTAACCAACAGTCTTTTATCAACCAACATGTAGTCCAACAAACTACTGATATTACGCGCTACATCATATATTGTATACATATTTATCCTTTTATTACATACAAAGTTCAATCAAAGGGCTCCCATTATCATTTACATCTGACACCCCAAACTCACCTACCACACCCTCTAAAAGTTTCTCCTACTTTAGCATATAGGTCCCCTACCACAATTACTCTCTCACTTGGTTCAAAAGTTCCTACACACACACTCTCTCTGTTTCTCTCTGTCTCTAAGTCTCTCTGTTTGTCTGTCTCTCTTTTTTTTTTTTTTTTGTTACACAGGGTTTGACAAGGTTAAGGTTCCCTTGTTTTATTGACAAGCTATTTACAGGTTAAGGATTTCTAACTTTATTGACAAGCTAAGAGCTGTTACCTACATCAGCTCATTTGAAAGCATTTTTAAACCATACCCCCGGCCGGGATTGAACCCGCGGTCATAGAGTCTCAAAACTCCAGCCCGTCGCGCTAACCACTAGACCAGCTAGCCACAATAAGATTCATCAAGTCATGTTGACGGCAGTGAAGGGACTTGAGCTAGAGTTCGTCACGGCCACGCTAGCTGGAGATTCGTCTGTAAAAACTTGCATTTGTGGTCACAGAGGTGCCTGTGCTAACCTTCCTATGGTGTAGAAATATACCTAGTTGGATGAATCTTATTGTGGCTAGCTGGTCTAGTGGTTAGCGCGACGGGCTGGAGTTTTGAGACTCTATGACCGCGGGTTCAATCCCGGCCGGGGGTATGGTTTATTTGCAATCGTGTCATTACGATTTCTTAAGTCATGTTCAAAGCATTTTTATTGTTATGAAACATACAAGTAGGGAACAGGATAAAGTTGGAACCATCTGTGGGTCAGCATTTTCATCTGACTTTATCTCGTTGACATCATAATGATATAAGAATGTGTTCCAGACTCGAGTCATCCTGGGCATAAATGATCTCAGATGAACAGATGCTCTGGAGAAGGGTACAGCCAGAGTGACGTCGCTGCTTTCTGCCAGTCTTGTGGCATAAAAGCTTGTTTCATGCTGTCCTCGAAGTGGATCCAAGTGTGGTATTTTGACAAAATTGACCTTGTACAAAACAGTAAGGCCACTCACATCCCTCCTGTGTTGAAGGCCCTGCTGAAATGACCAATCTATAGAGGATTGGTTCAGGCAAGAGATGAGACGTCTTGCTTTGTTCTCTACTCAGTCAAGCAGTTGCAGATAAGAAGGGGGGCAGGCGAACCAAGAAAGTGGAGCATACTCAAGGTGTGATCGTACATGTGCCTCGTACAGAATCTTGCAACCCCTACTGTCAAGCAGATGCGAGATACGACGAAGTGCTGTAAACTTCCTGACTGCCTTCTGCCTTGTTTGAAAGATTTACAACGTAGTTTTTTATAGTCAGTTTGGAGTCAAATTTCACTCCAAGGATATAAACTTCTTCCCCAGGTGCCAACACCCTCCCATTCATCGTTACTACTACTACACCGGCATTATCATCATGGTGCCTAGAGACCATCATCATTTGAGTTTTCTCAGGTGCAAATGTTACTTGCTATCTATTTCCCCAGGCTGGTGATTGATGTAGCTTAGAGCAGCTGGCAGTTCTTCTCTTGGATAAGTAAATGTCAGTGTACAGTCGTCTGTATGCATGGGATTCTGGGATGAGATGAAGAAGGTCATTGAAGTAGACATTCCATAACAATGGTCAAAGAACGCTTCCTTGTGGAACATTTGTCCCAATAGGATATCTTGCTGATTCTGTTCCATTGATCTACCATGAAGGTAATCACTGAGACAAAACTGCAAACCTTGCAGTTTTGCTGAGAGGCTCTAGTGCCACACCCGGTCGAAAGCACCAGCAATATCCAGTGAACCATACCCCCGGCCGGGATTGAACCCGCGGTCATAGAGTCTCAAAACTCCAGCCCGTCGCGCTAACCACTAGACCAGCTAGCCACAATAAGATTCATCCAACTAGGTATATTTCTACACCATAGGAAAGTTAGCACAGGCACCTCTGTGACCACAAATGCAAGTTTTTACAGACGAATCTCCAGCTAGCGTGGCCGTGACGAACTCTAGCTCAAGTCCCTTTACTGCCGTCAACATGACTTAAGAAATCGTAATGACACGATTGCAAATAAACCATACCCCCGGGATTGAACCCGCGGTCATAGAGTCTCAAAACTCCAGCCCGTCGCGCTAACCACTAGACCAGCTAGCCACAATAAGATTCATCCAACTAGGTATATTTCTACACCATAGGAAAGTTAGCACAGGCACCTCTGTGACCACAAATGCAAGTTTTTACAGACGAATCTCCAGCTAGCGTGGCCGTGACGAACTCTAGCTATACCTAGTTGGATGAATCTTATTGTGGCTAGCTGGTCTAGTGGTTAGCGCGACGGGCTGGAGTTTTGAGACTCTATGACCGCGGGTTCAATCCCGGCCGGGGGTATGGTTTATTTGCAATCGTGTCATTACGATTTCTTGTCATGTTGACGGCAGTAAAGGACTTGAGCTAGAGTTCGTCACGGCCACGCTAGCTGGAGATTCGTCTGTAAAAATAAAACTTGCATTTGTGGTCACAGAGGTGCCTGTGCTAACTTTCCTATGGTGTAGAAATATACCTAGTTGGATGAATCTTATTGTGGCTAGCTGGTCTAGTGGTTAGCGCGACGGGCTGGAGTTTTGAGACTCTATGACCGCGGGTTCAATCCCGGCCGGGGGTATGGTTTATTTGCAATCGTGTCATTACGATTTCTTAAGTCATGTTGACGGCAGTAAAGGGACTTGAGCTAGAGTTCGTCACGGCCACGCTAGCTGGAGATTCGTCTGTAAAAACTTGCATTTGTGGTCACAGAGGTGCCTGTGCTAACTTTCCTATGGTGTAGAAATTTACCTAGTTGGATGAATCTTATTGTGGCTAGCTGGTCTAGTGGTTAGCGCGACGGGCTGGAGTTTTGAGACTCTATGACCGCGGGTTCAATCCCGGCCGGGGGTATGGTTTATTTGCAATCGTGTCATTACGATTTCTTAAGTAATATCCAGTGCTATCACACAGCTGACTTTGGATTCATCCAGTGACTGGTGCCACTTAGTGGAGAGGTTTAACAACAGATAAGCACCAGAGTAACCTTTCCTGAAGCCATATTGACGATCACAAAGTAGTGAGTGGTTGTCAAAAAACTCTGTCATTGAGATTATTGTATCAAGGATCCTACC
The DNA here is from genome assembly GCF_038502225.1 of Cherax quadricarinatus. Taxonomy (NCBI): domain Eukaryota; kingdom Metazoa; phylum Arthropoda; class Malacostraca; order Decapoda; family Parastacidae; genus Cherax; species Cherax quadricarinatus. Next base: position 19,998,423 of record NC_091368.1, read on the forward strand.
AGTGATTGACAAGAGTGACACTGGTCTGTAGTTGCGGATTTCTGCTCTGCTCTTCTTTTTGTGAACAGGGACTGCATTTGCCTCTTTCCACAGAGAGGGCCATTTACACTGTACTAGGCAGTGCTGAAAGATGCGAGTTAGAGGTGCTGCTAGCTGGTCTGAACATCTTCTCAGTAATCTTGGGCTCTACTTGTCTGGTCCCACAGCCTTTTCATGGTCAAGCGATTTAAGAAGGAAATGCACCTCTTCCTGCCTTATTGTCACCACTGACAGTTTTGACACAGTTCCTGCAGCTAGCCAAGGAGGGTCCCTTGCTGAATCAGGAATTTCCATTTTGGTAGCAAAGTGTTCAGCAAAGAGGTCCGCTTTCTCTTGACTACTAGTAGAGGTGGTCCCATCCTGTTGATTTAGAGGTGGGTTAAGTTCATCAAGCAGATAACCTTGTCTGTCCTTGACCAGGGACCACCAGGTTTTGGAGCCTACCCTACCTGATGCTAGCTTTCTTTTTGTGTCCACCCCCCATTTAGCAATGGCCCACTTTTGAACCTCTGTCTCTCTCTCTCTCTCTCTCTCTCTCTCTCTCTCTCTCTCTCTCTCTCTCTCTCTCTCTCTCTCTCTCTCTCTCTCTCTCTCTCTCTCTCTCTCTCTCTCTCTCTCTCTCTCTCTCTCTCTCTCTCTCTCTCTCTCTCTCTCTCTCTCTCTCTCTCTCTCTTTCTCTCTTTTATGCAGGGTTTGACAAGGTTTGGTTAAGGATCCCTAACTGCACTGCCAAGCTATTTACAAGCTAAGGATCCCTATCTTTATTTTCACGCTAAGAGCTGTTTCCTACATCAACTCATTTGAAAGCATTTTTGTTATGAAACATACAAGTAGGGAACAGGATGAAGTTATAGCCTGTTATGCCCTTTGCTATTTTTAAGAAAGAAACGATTTATTTATACGTGTTATTTTGGCTTTATCACTTAATACCATATTAAGGAGTATTTCCCTTAATAGCTGTAATGAATTTACTCGACTTTATATATTATATGGCCATAAATTGTTTAGCTTCGTACATAATATGTTTAAATATTGTAAACTGCCGATGCGGCATGGTTAAGCACCAGTAGACAATTTGAGCGACTCAACCCCTACTCAGACCCCTCGAGGAAGGTTCCTTGATGCTGGTGAGGGGCTCTTGATTTAGGGAATTGGATCTGTGCTCCAGTTCCCCGAATTAAGCCTGAATGCCTTCCACACCCCCCCCCCCAGGCGCTGTATAACCCTCCGGGTTTAGCGCTTCCCCCTTGATTATAATAATGATAATAATGATAGACAGAGTTAAGGTTGGCTGGTAAAGCCATACCTTGTCCAGTTCATACCTCGTACTGGTCCAGGAAATGTCTAGTGGAGAATCTGGCTTTAAGTCACAAAACACTTCCCCAGAAGTTACCAGCAATTTTGGAAACCCTTTGCAAGGTTATATCTCGGTGTGAGAAGGCGGTGGAGAAACTCTTGAGGATAATAAGAATAAGTGAACGAGTGTTACGCCGTTTATAGACTCTGATCTAGAAAAGGGATTGTTGTAGAATGCTCCCAGAGGAAGAACTCTCTTATTTGTATCAATGTGGCATTTAAGCTTGTAAAACGCCTGTGTAAATATATATCTATATCTTTTAACTCACTGAGAATGAGGTTAGAAGCTCAGTCTAGAGCCATTTGAAAATATTTAACGTATTACACTGATGTGATAATAATGTTAATGATACTTGTCTTGCTCAGTGATTACGATATGAGAAGTTCTGTTTTAAAGATTGAATTATTTAATTCATAATAGAAAATGTAAATGATTATTAATGCAGTCAGTAAAAGAAGCAGAAACTATAAAGATTCACTTTGTAAATGAACCCTGTGTATGATGATCCCTAGAAGAGATAATCCTGTTGCAGTATAGTAAAGTGATCTACAGACCCTGCTCGTAACAGAGCCGTCTGTGGGCCAGCATTTTCATTCATAATGCCATACGAATGAGTTCCAGACTCGAGTCATCCTGGGGATAAATGATCTCAGATGAACTGATGTTCCGGAGGAGGGGACAGCCAGAGTGAAGTTGCTGCTTGCTTCTCGCTGTCCTCGAAGTGGATCCAAGTGTGGTACTTTGACAATATTGGCCTTGTACATAACAGTAAGGCCACCCACATACCTCCTGTGTTGAAGGCTCTGCTGAAATGGCAGATTTATTAAGGATGGGTCCAGCAGTCGTAGATGTGAGGGGAGGGAGCCAAAACAGGAAAGTGGAGCATACTCTAGGTGTGAGTGTCCTTGTGCCTCATACTGAATCTTGCATCCCCAACTGCTAAGCAAATGCGAGATACGTCGAAGTACCGTAAGCTTCCTGGCTGCCTTGTTTGCAAGATTTACAATGTGGTTCTTCATTGTCAGTTTGGAGTCAAATTTCACCCCAAGGATGTCAACTTCTTCCCCAGGTACCAACACTCTCCCATTCATCCTTACTACTGCACCGGCATTACCATCATGGTTCCTAGAGACCATCATCATTTGTGTTTTCTCAGGTGCAAATGTTACTTACCATCGGTTTCTCCAAGCTGACATAGCTCTTAGCTGCTGATTAATGTAACTTAGAGCAGCTGGCATTTCCTCTCTTCTCTTCCTCTCTCTCTCTCTCTCTCTCTCTCTCTCTCTCTCTCTCTCTCTCTCTCTCTCTCTCTCTCTCTCTCTCTCTCTCTCTCTCTCTCTCTCTCTCTCTCTCTTCATACAATCCATGGATTGTATGGTTCAGTGGTTTAGGGTGTCGTGAAATTTCGTTCGCTCTTCCTACGAGACGGGCTATAACAACACGGGTTCGATCCCCCAGCTAGCCACATTTTGTAACTGATTAAATACCACTTGTTCGTTATATATATATATATATATATATATATAATATATATATATATATATATATATATATATATATATATATATATATATATATATATAATATATATATATATATATATATATATATATCCCCAAAAAGAAAATGCTTTCATCATCATTCAACACTTTCACCACACTCACACATTATCACTGTTTTTGCAGAGGTGCTCAGAATACAACAGTTTAGAAGCATATACATATAAAGATACACAGCATATCCCTCCAAACTGTCAATATCCCGAACCCCTCCTTTAAAGTGCAGGCAACATTGTACTTCCCATTTCCAGGACTCAAGTCCGACTACATAAAAATAACCGGTTTCCCTGAATCCCTTCACTAAATATTACCCTGCTCACACTCCAACATATCGTCAGGTCCCAAGTACCATTCGTCTCCATTCACTCCTATCTAACACGCTCATGCACGCTTGCTGGAAGTCCAAGCCCCTCCCCCACAAAACCTCCCTTACCCCCTCTCTCCAACCCTTTCGAGGACGACCCCTACCCCGCCTTCCTTCCCCTATAGATTTATATGCTTTCCATGTCATTATGCTTTGACCCATTCTCTCTAAATGACCAAACCACCTCAACAACCCCTCTTCTGCCCTCTGACTAATACTTTTATTAACTCCACACCTTTTCCTAATTTCCGCACTCCGAATTTTCTGCATAATATTTACACCACACATTGCCCTTAGACAGGACATCTCCACTGCCTCCAACCGTCTCCTCGCTGCAGCATTTACCACCCAAGCTTCACACCCATATAAGAGCGTTGGTACTACTATACTTTCATACATTCCCTTCTTTGCCTCCATAGATAACGTTTTTTGACTCCACATATACCTCAACGCACCACTCACCTTTTTTCCCTCATCAATTCTATGATTAACCTCATCCTTCATAAATCCATCAGCCGACACGTCAACTCCCAAATATCTGAAAACATTCACTTCTTCCATACTCCTCCTCCCCAATTTGATATCCAAATTTTCTTTATCTAAATCATTTGATACCCTCATCACCTTACTCTTTTCTATGTTCACTTTCAACTTTCTATCTTTACACACATTCCCAAACTCATTCACTAACCTTTGCAATTTTTCTTTAGAATCTCCCATAAGCACAGTATCATCAGCAAAAAGTAACTGTGTCAATTCCCATTTTGAATTTGATTCCCCATAATTTTATCCCACCCCTCTCCCTAACACCCTAGCATTTACTTCCTTTACAACCCCATCTATAAATATATTAAACAACCATGGTGACATTACAGATCCCTGTCTAAGACCTACTTTTACCTGGAAGTAGTCTCCCTCTGTTCTACACACCCTAACCTGAGCCTCACTATCCTCATAAAAACTCTTTACAGCATTTAGTAACTTACCACCTATTCCATATACTTGCAACATCTGCCACATTGCTCCTCTATCCACTCTATCATATGCCTTTTCTAAATCCATAAATGCAATAAAAACTTCCCTACCTTTATCTAAATACTGTTCACATATATGCTTCAATGTAAACACTTGATCTACACATCCTCTACCCACTCTGAAGCCTCCTTGCTCATCCGCAATCCTACATTCTGTCTTACCTCTAATTCTTTCAATTATAACCCTACTGTATACTTTTCCTGGTATACTCAGTAAACTTATTCCTCTATAATTTTTACAATATCTTTTGTCCCCCTTCTCTTTATATAAAGGGACTATACATGCTCTCTGCCAATCCCTAGGTACTTTCCCCTTTTCATACATTTATTAAACAAAAGTACCACCCACTCCAACACTATATCCCCCCCTGCTTTTAACATTTCTGTCATGATCCCATCAGCTCCAGCTGCTTTACCCCCTTTCATTCCACGTAATGCCTCACGTACCTCCACCACACTTACATTCTGCTCTTCTTCACTCCTAAAAGATGGTATACCTCCCTGCCCAGTGCATGAAATTACCGCCTCTGTTTCTTCCTTAACATTTAAAAGTTCCTCAAAATATTCTCGCCATCTACCTAATACCTCCATCTCCCCATCTACTAACTCCCCTACTCTGTTTTTAACTGACAAATCCATACTATATATATATATATATATATATATATATATATATATATATATATATATATATATATATATATTGATTTTCAAAAAGTTGAGAAAGTAGTATCAAGCAAGTCCATGGTCGACAGGAATATAATTGAATCTTGTTTCATAAAAAGCAGTTTTGACAATAATATGAATATTTCCTTTGGTTTATATAAATTAGATCCATTTATAATTAATAGAATTTGGGTAGAATTTAATAATACACTGGACAAATAAATAGCTTGGGGTGAGTTTTGCAAAGGACCTGTCCAAGTTGGCTCGCCGCGCGTCACGTGTTTAACCGTTGTGGGATCTGATAGTGAGGTGCTGGCCGGACCCCTTATATAGCTTCCTTGGATGCTTCACTTTCATAGTTCCTTGATAATGTGAGTAGTCACGAAAGCGCTTGGAATTTCTCTATTCTTTCAGAGTGGTTGTTTTGCATATACAACGGACGGGGATAGAACCCGCGATCAGAGAGTCTCTAAACTCCAGACAGTCGCGTTAGCCACTGGTCCAGCTGTGGCTGGTCCAGTGTCATTACGATTTCGTGAGTTATATATATACAGTTTATATTTTTATTATTATTATTGTTATCTTCAATATTGCATCACTGGAACCATTCATTTATTTACATCAGTGGTGTAGCTGATGGCTCTCAGAGGAACAATGAACAGACATTACAATGTTGTTAAATAATTTATTAATGAGGCATATAAAAGCTATTTTCACAATAAATATAGATATTAGCCTTAAAACACTTGAAATATACACTAGATCATGGGTTCACACTGTGTTGCACAATTTGACAGCGGGTTATTTACATACTCTGAAGTATTTAGCTTAACTCTGGACTGTTTTGGTGATCTACCTGTGGTTCAGCTTCCTTATGTGGCATCTGAAGGTGACAGTTTGTAAAAGATTTCTGGTAAATTAGTGATGCAGCTTCCTAAACAGACGTAACTGCTGACGATGTTGTAAGTTATTGTTGGCACTCAGGGGCGGATCTATTTTGAAACTAGTGAACCTTAAGCTTTAGGGCCCCTACTCCCGTAGAGGGACCAGAAGGGACTTTAATCAATATTGATTAAACATTTTAGGTCTCCTGCATGAGAAGGGGGCGCTGAAGGGGCCCCCTAAAACTGTTCAAGCTTCAGGGCCCCAGAAAATGTAGACCCGCCAGTGCTCACAACCTGACAATAATGTGATATTCACATCTGCTTTCTCACTGTTTACAGAAAACTTTCCAAATTTATAAAGTTTGTATGTTCAGAAAAATCAATATAACATTTGCTGTATAAAAAGCATTAACAGAATATTTTTTTAAATTATCATCTACATTATATTCGTACATTTAATAGTTCTCTACATATGTTTATATAGTTACCATAGAAAATGTATATATTTACTAAAGTAAGAGAACACTGATATATATCGAATTGGTAATGCAATAAGGCTACAATTTAATTTCACATTACTTAACTTGACTCAGGAAATCGTAATGACGCGATTGCAAACAAACCATACCATGGGTGGGGCTAGAACTCGCGATCAGAGAGTCGCAAAACTCCAGACCGAGCATAGGCACCACTGGTGTAGAAATATACCTAGTTGGATGAATCTTATTCTAGATAGCTAGTCCAGTGGCTTGCTCGACGGTCTGGAGTTTTGTGACTCTCTGGTCGCGGGTTCAAACCCCGCTCGTGGTATGGCACATTACTCGCTGTTCATTAACGTATTTCCGTCCATTATTGTTTTGTTATTCTAAAATACAATATTGACTACTAAGTTCATGCTTTGGACTTTTATTCCTTCACGTTAATTTGTCATCTTGATAAATAATAAACTATTCTCTCTAAGCTTGAGTTTTGGTAAAGAATAAAATTAACATTGCTACTGAGCCTAGCAGAAAATTATGGTGAATTTTTGTCTGGAAATTTTCTCTGTTCGTTATGAAAGTAATGGAATTTTTTTCTGTTCGTTATGAAAGTAATTTTTGGGGAGCAAAGTGCTAAACCCACACGAATACTTTAATAGTATATTAGAATAAAAGTCTTTTCTTACCGTTTAGGGTAAAAAAAAGGAAAGGGAAATAGAGAAGAAATTGGAGAGGCAACAGAAGGTGATCGAGGAGAACCTAGTGGAGTTGAATCATCACTGAGGGATAGAAAGGCGTTTTGACCACTGACTGATGATGCCGGAAACACCATCAGGCGCCAGTCTTTATTGACTTCTATCCTTCTTGATGAGGGCTGGTTGCCTTCTTTCACAGATCTTTTCAATTGATTTTTATTTAGTTTGTCTTATTCGTATCGCTGGATTGATCTTAATTTTTTAGTAGTTTCGTTACAATATCTTCATTTTACTTAGGCTTTCTTTTGGGACCGAATTTTTACATTCTAGTTTAAATTTTTACATTCTAGTTTTAAATTTTACTTTCTAGTTTTAAGTTTAAGTATCTTGTATGTTACATTTCAATTATACAGTAAAACTCTTATTTACATACTAGCCATCAAGAAAATTTTGAGTAATAATGACCAGATCCCTAATAAGGTTCAGAGTGGTTTTAATTTGTACAATCATAGTCTTCACAAGTCTCGTGGTTCAATAATTTTAAGGGATTTCCTCAAAATCTATATTGTAGCAGGAAAATCAAATATATCTTTGGTTATAATTATCTTCATTATTTCAATTATGCATTTTTCCTAACATATATTATGCTACTTATATGAGAAATACAAATTATGCCTCACTTATAATCTTAACAAAAATAAAATCAATTTTTTTTTATCTTTTTACTTTGTATTAATATGAATAGGGTAATTATTATAAAAGAGGAGGCAGTTAGGATAAGATATAAACAGCTATTGGAGGATAGATGGACAAATGAGAGCATAGGCAATGGGGTCGAAGAGGTGTGGGGTAGGATTAAAAATGTAGTGTTAGAGTGTTCAGCAGAAGTTTGTGGTTACAGGAAAGTGGGTGCAGAAGGGAAGAGGAGCGATTGGTGGAATGATGATGTAAAGAGAGTAGTAAGGGAGAAAAAGTTAGCATATGAGAAGTTTTTACAAAGTAGAAGTGATGCAAGGAGGGAAGAGTATGTGGAGAAAAAGAGAGAGGTTAAGAAAGTGGTGAAGCAATGTAAAAAGAGAGCAAATGAGAGAGTGGGTGAGATGTTATCAACAAATTTTGTTGAAAATAAGAAAAAGTTTTGGAGTGAGATTAACAAGTTAAGAAAGCCTAGAGAACAAATGGATTTGTCAGTTAAAAATAGGAGAGGAGAGTTATTAAATGGAGAGTTAGAGGTATTGGGAAGATGGAGGGAATATTTTGAGGAATTGTTAAATGTTGATGAAGATAGGGAAGCTGTGATTTCGTGTATAGGGCAAGGAGGAATAACATCTTGTAGGAGTGAGGAAGAGCCAGTTGTGAGTGTGGGGAAAGTTCGTGAGGTAGTAGGTAAAATGAAAGGGGGTAAGGCAGCCGGGATTGATGGGATAAAGATAGAAATGTTAAAAGCAGGTGGGGATATAGTTTTGGAGTGGTTGGTGCAATTATTTAATAAATGTATGGAAGAGGGTAAGGTACCTAGGGATTGGCAGAGAGCATGCATAGTTCCTTTGTATAAAGGCAAAGGGGATAAAAGAGAGTGCAAAAATTATAGGGGGATAAGTCTGTTGAGTGTACCTGGTAAAGTGTATGGTAGAGTTATAATTGAAAGAATTAAGAGTAAGACGGAGAATAGGATAGCAGATGAACAAGGAGGCTTTAGGAAAGGTAGGGGGTGTGTGGACCAGGTGTTTACAGTGAAACATATAAGTGAACAGTATTTAGATAAGGCTAAAGAGGTCTTTGTGGCATTTATGGATTTGGAAAAGGCGTATGACAGAGTGGATAGGGGGGCAATGTGGCAGATGTTGCAAGTGTATGGTGTAGGAGGTAGGTTACTGAAAGCAGTGAAGAGTTTTTACGAGGATAGTGAGGCTCAAGTTAGAGTATGTAGGAAAGAGGGAAATTTTTTCCCAGTAAAAGTAGGCCTTAGACAAGGATGTGTGATGTCACCGTGGTTGTTTAATATATTTATAGATGGGGTTGTAAGAGAAGTAAATGCGAGGGTCTTGGCAAGAGGCGTGGAGTTAAAAGATAAAGAATCACACACAAAGTGGGAGTTGTCACAGCTGCTCTTTGCTGATGACACTGTGCTCTTGGGAGATTCTGAAGAGAAGTTGCAGAGATTGGTGGATGAATTTGGTAGGGTGTGCAAAAGAAGAAAATTGAAGGTGAATACAGGAAAGAGTAAGGTTATGAGGATAACAAAAAGATTAGGTGATGAAAGATTGAATATCAGATTGGAGGGAGAGAGTATGGAGGAGGTGAACGTATTCAGATATTTGGGAGTGGACGTGTCAGCGGATGGGTCTATGAAAGATGAGGTGAATCATAGAATTTATGAGGGAAAAAGAGTGAGTGGTGCACTTAGGAGTCTGTGGAGACAAAGAACTTTGTCCTTGGAGGCAAAGAGGGGAATGTATGAGAGTATAGTTTTACCAACGCTCTTATATGGGTGTGAAGCTTGGGTGATGAATGTTGCAGCGAGGAGAAGGCTGGAGGCAGTGGAGATGTCATGTCTGAGGGCAATGTGTGGTGTGAATATAATGCAGAGAATTCGTAGTTTGGAAGTTAGGAGGAGGTGCGGGATTACCAAAACTGTTGTCCAGAGGGCTGAGGAAGGGTTGTTGAGGTGGTTCGGACATGTAGAGAGAATGGAGCGAAACAGAATGACTTCAAGAGTGTATCAGTCTGTAGTGGAAGGAAGGCGGGGTAGGGGTCGGCCTAGGAAAGGTTGGAGGGAGGGGGTAAAGGAGGTTTTGTGTGCGAGGGGCTTGGACTTCCAGCAGGCATGCATGAGCGTGTTTGATAGGAGTGAATGGAGACAAATGGTTTTTAATACTTGACGTGCTGTTGGAGTGTGAGCAAAATAACATTTATGAAGGGATTCAGGGAAACCGGCAGGCCGGACTTGAGTCCTGGAGATGGGAAGTACAGTGCCTGCACTCTGAAGGAGGGGTGTTAATGTTGCAGTTTAAAAACTGTAGTGTAAAGCACCCTTCTGGCAAGACAGTGATGGAGTGAATGATGGTGAAAGTTTTTCTTTTTTGGGCCACCCTGCCTTGGTGGGAATCGGCCAGTGTGATAATAAAAAAAAAATAATTATTATAAAGTACTCGTAGTTATGTCAAGGTTTTTTTACCGTCAATTTAGTTCGTCATTATTCCGCCACTGAGCCAGTGCCAAGTTGACACTGCTGAGGTGTATTTTGCTGGATATAACAGTCACGAAGCCACTACTGGAGTACCACTGTTAGGGAGCCTCTACCAGAGTACCACTGTTAGGGAGCCACTACTGGAGCACCACTGTCAGGGAGCTACTACAAGAGTACCACTGTCAGAGAGCCTCTACCACAGTACCACTGTTATGGAGCCACTACTGGAGTGCCATAGTTAGAGAGCCACTACCAGAGTATCACAGTTAGGGAGCCTCTACCAGAGTATCACTGTTAGGGAGCCACTACCAGAGAACCACTGTTAGGGAGCCTCTACCAGAGTACCACTTTTAGGGAGCCTCTACCAGAGTACCACTGTTAGGGAGCCTCTACCAGAGTACTACTGTTAGGAAGGCACTACCAGAGTACTACTGTTATGGAGCCACTTCCAGAGTACCACTGTCAGGGAGGCATTTCCAGAGTACCACTGTCGGGGAGGCACTTCCGGAGTACAACTGTCAAGGAGCCAATACCAGAGCACCACTGTCAGGGAGGCACTACCAGAGTAACACTGTAAGGAAACCACTACCAGAGTACCATTGACAGGGAGCCACTTCCAGAGTACCACTGTCAGGGAGCCACTACCAGAGAACCACTGTTAGGGAGCCACTACAAGAGTACCACTGTCAGGAAGGCACTACCAGAGTACCACTGTCAGGGAGGCACTACCAGAGTACCACTGTCAGGGAGCCACTACCAGAGTACCACTGTCAGGGAGGAGCTACCAGAGTACCACTGTCAGAAAACCACTACCAGAGTACCACTGTCAGGAAACCACTACCATAGTACCACTGTTATGGAGCCACTACCAGAGTACCACTCTCAGGGAGCCACTTCCAGGGTACCACTGTCAGGGAAGCACTACCAGAGTACCACTGTTAGGGAACCACTACCAGAGAACCACTGTCAGGAAACCACTACCAGAGTACCACTGTCAGGGAGCCACTATCAGAGTACCGCTGTCAGGGAGCCACTTCCAGGGTACCACTGTCAGGGAGGCACTTCCAGAGTACCACTGTTAGGGAACCACTACCAGAGTAGCATTGCTAGGGAATCATTACCAGAGTACCACTTATAAGGAGCCACTACCAGAGTACCACTGTCAGGAAACCACTACCATAGTACCACTGTCAGGGAGCCTTTACCAGAGTACAACTGTCAGGGAGCCACTACCAGAGTACCATTGTTATGGAACCACTTCCAGAGTACCAGTGATAGGGAGCCACTACCAGAGTACTACTGCCAGGCAGCCACTACCAGAGTACCACTGTCAGGGAGCCACTACCAGAGTACTACTGCCAGGCAGCCACTACCAGAGTATCACTGCCATGGAGCCACTACCAGAGTACCACTGTCAGGGAGCCACTACCAGAGTACCACTGTCAGGGAGCCCCTACCAGAGTACCACTGTTAGGGAGCCACTACCAGAGCTCCACTCTCAGGGAGCCACTACTAGAGTACCACTGTCAGGGAGCCACTACTAGAGTACCACTGTCAGGGAGCCACTACCAGAGTACCACTGTTAGGGAGCCACAACCAGAGTACCACTGTCAGGGAGCCACTACTAGAGTACCACTGTCAGGGAGCCACTACCAGAGTACCACTGTTAGGGAGCCACAACCAGAGTACCACTGTCAGGGAGCCACTACCAGAGTACCACTGTTAGGGAGCCACAACCAGAGTACCACTGTCAGGGAGCCACTACTAGAGTACCACTGTCAGGGAGCCACTACTAGAGTACCACTGTCAGGGAGCCACTACTAGAGTACCACTGTCAGGGAGCCACTACCAGAGTACCACTGTTAGGGAGCCACAACCAGAGTACCACTGTCAGGGAGCCACTACTAGAGTACCACTGTCAGAGAGCCACTACTAGAGTACCACTGTCAGGGAGCCACTACCAGAGTACCACTGTCAGGGAGCCACTACCAGAGTACCACTGTTAGGGAGCCACAACCAGAGTACCACTGTCAGGGAGCCACTACTAGAGTACCACTGTCAGGGAGCCACTACCAGAGTACCACTGTTAGGGAGCCACAACCAGAGTACCACTGTCAGGGAGCCACTACCAGAGTACCACTGTTAGGGAGCCACAACCAGAGTACCACTGTCAGGGAGCCACTACTAGAGTACCACTGTCAGGGAGCCACTACTAGAGTACCACTGTCAGGGAGCCACTACTAGAGTACCACTGTCAGGGAGCCACTACCAGAGTACCACTGTTAGGGAGCCACAACCAGAGTACCACTGTCAGGGAGCCACTACTAGAGTACCACTGTCAGAGAGCCACTACTAGAGTACCACTGTCAGGGAGCCACTACCAGAGTACCACTGTCAGGGAGCCACTACCAGAGTACCACTGTTAGGGAGCCACAACCAGAGTACTACTGCCACAGAGCCACAACCAGGGTACTACTGCCACAGAGCCACAACCAGAGTACTACTGCCACAGAGCCACAACCAGAGTACTACTGCCACAGAGCCACAACCAGAGTACTACTGCCACAGAGCCACAACCAGAGTACTACTGCCACAGAGCCACAACCAGGGTACTACTGCCACAGAGCCATAACCAGGGTACTACTGCCACAGAGCCACAACCAGGGTACTACTGCCACAGAGCCACAACCAGAGTACTACTGCCACAGAGCCACAACCAGAGTACTACTGCCACAGAGCCACAATTTGCAAACCTCTTCTAAAGCCAATGATAATTTCACTGTAATTATCTTCTTCAATATTTTTAAAAACATTATCAATAATCTGTTTTAACAGAAGCAGATCTGTAAATGTCCTTTTTTTTCATTTTCCAGTATTCGTAGCTTTATTAAAATTTTATTGAATGTATAAACTGAAAAAAATGCAAAGCTGCTTAAAGTTGTTTGGTAACTGGCAAAAAAGTAATCAAAATAAATCTATATATTCCTCATGGCATGACATATCCTGAATTTTCCATTCGTCGAATATTGTTGACTCTCATGTTTACTCTGCGGGAAATGTAGATTGAGAAGGTTGAAGGATTTGAGAAGGTTGTGAGGATTGAGAAGATTGAGAGGCTTGAAAAGATTGAGAAGATTGATAAGGTTGAGAAGATTGAGAGGGTTGAAAAGGTTGAGAAGATTGATAAGGTTGAGAAGATTGACAGGGTTGAGAAGATTGACAGGGTTGAGAAGGTTTAGAAGATTGACAGGGTTGAGAAGATTGACAGGGTTGAGAAGGTTGAGAAGATTGACAGGGTTGAGAAGGTTGAGAAGATTGACAGGGTTGAGAAGACTGACAGGGTTGAGAATGTTGAGAAGATTGACAGGGTTGAGAAGATTGAAAGGGTTGAGAAGGTTGAGAAGATTGACAGGGTTGAGAAGGTTGAGAAGATTGAGAGGGTTGAGAAGGTTGAGAAGGTTGAGAGAGTTAAGGAAAGTGAGAGGGATTAAATAATAATGTCAGAAAAGAAGCGAACTGAATAAGATATAAATGTTTGAGAAAATGGTGAAAGAAGATTGGGATTTATTCTGATTTATAAAAATCCCAGTGACTCGTTGACAGAATATGTAATGAATAGTAAGTAAAAGGAGGAAATAAAGAAATGAGAAGAATCACCTGAAACAAAGAGAAGAGATAATTTGCAATAGTAAGGCACACACAGATGAAAGTGAAATAACAAATGAATGGAAACAATTCTGAGAAACGACGGGAAAGTAAAGTAAATTAGTGAATCCTCCAGAAAAGAGGGTTAGAGGCTTCATAGATAGAGATCAAAGCAGATAAGGAGAGAAATGAGAGAGAAAACCGTGAGACGTTTCTCATGTTACTGAGACACTGTGAGGCATTACTGTGGATGTCAGCTGAGAAGAGTGACTGACAAGGCGGTTCAGGATATAACTAAAGCGCTGAGGAATTGAAGTACTGAGGGAGATGAACCTACTCAGCATCATGCAAGTTAGAAGAATCATGGAGGAGGAAGATATTGGTAGACACAGGAAGATATGAGGGAAGTAGATAATAAGGAAAACAATCAGGATGTGAGGTAAGACTGAGAAAGGAGCACTCAGCGAGGACGAACTTGTCTCGTTCATTCCAGCCTGATGAATTGCTGCTTCTTGCTTTCCTGTTGAGGTAAACAAAGGGTAAACTGATTATAATTACTCTTTCATCTTTTTTCTGGATATCACGAGTGAAACAATTAAATAGTCCTGGAGAAAGACTCGAACTTTGGCCAAGACTAAATATTTTTTTCTGAAATGTACCAAACACAACATAAGAAATAAAACTTCCCAGTGTTGACATGTTAGTTATGTAACATTGTCTGTTTAGAGTTATTAACTTAAGATTAACATTACAGCAAATAGACGAACGAGTTGTTCAGTAGTAAATTATTCAAAATAACTTTCCGTAATCACTTGTTGCAAGTTTAGATCTTACACTTTCGTAAAACTTTAACAAAATCTGCAATTTTGAGAAGATTGTATAATGGAAACTTCGTATTAAAATATTATAGATCCTTTGCAACGTATAAAACTTTCTGAATTTGATTCACTGATTATACAACTTTTTGCATGTACTGTGGATTTTTTTTAAAAAACGTAAATTAATATATCCACACATTTTTTTGTTCCTCTTACGTAAATAAAGTCTAAAATAATATTATCATAACATTTGGTATGTAGT
>NC_091368.1:20013514-20081014 GCF_038502225.1 Cherax quadricarinatus
GGGTTTTTTTTCCCAACTCAACAATAAAATGTATAGAATGAGCTATACTATTTACTTTAACAAGGAAATGTTTTATATCTATATTTTCAGGCATATGACACAAAATATCAACATATCTATAAAACTTAGCTCTATTAGCAAGGATTGTGTTAAGCAATCTTGTTTCAAAAAATTCCTTGTATAAATTACTAACACCGGTGAGAGAGGATTTCCCATTGCCATACCAAACATTTGAGTGTAAAACTCGAGATTAATCACAAATTTTGCATCAACAATACAAAGTTTAATACGTTTAATGATAGTAGGAACTGGCAATGGTTAATCATAATTAACAAGTCCTTTAGATAAGAAACTTAAGTCATTAACTGGAACTTTTGTAAACAAGGAAGTAGCTTCAAAATTACCCATATTAAAGTCATTTAAGTCAGTCAAGATACTTAATTTATAGACAAAATTGTAATGTTAATGTTAAGAACATTAACATTACATTGTAATGTTAATGTTAATAACGTTAACATTACAATTTTTTTCAAGAATTGAGCACAAAATATCCACAAACCATTTAGATAATTTGCATAAGAACATAGGAGCATAAGAAAGAAGGAACACTACAGCAGGCCTATTGACCCATGCGAAGCAGGCCCATGTTTCCCCCGGCTTAGCCCAATGACCCACCTAGACAGGTCACTTCCACTTTTAAGGAAGGAGCACGGCTCAGACCTAGTAGCACAAGCTAGTCAGGTCCAGCTCACACCCAGCCACACCCACTCATGTATTTATCTAACCTATTTTTAAAACTACACAACATTTTAGCCTCTATAACTGTACTCGGGAGTATGTTACACTCATCCACAACTTTATTACCAAACCAGCGCTTTACTATATCCTTCCTGAATCTGAATTTTTCCAACTTGAAACCATTGCTGCAAGTCCTGTATTGGCTGGAAATTTTCAGCACTCTATTTACATCCCCTTTATTTATTCCTGTTTTCCCATTTATACACCTCGATCATATCTCCCCCTAATTCTACGCCTTTCGAGAGAGTGCAGATTCAGGGTCCTCAGTCGATCCTCATAGGGAAGATTTCTGATATTTGGGATCAACTTCGACATCCTCCTCTGTACGTTTTCCAGTGCATTTATATCCATTCTGTAATACGGTGACCAGAACTGTGCATCATAGTCTAAATGAGGCCTTACCAAAGATATATAGAGTTGAAGAACAACTTGAGGACTTCTGTTATTTATACTTCTAGATATGAAGCCAAGGATTCTGTTAGCTTTATTGCGAGCACTAATGCACTGCTAACCAGAACTCCTAAATCCTTTTCGCAATCAGTAGTATTAAGATCTACATTGTTTAGTTTATATGTGGCATGGTTATTTTCCTGTCCAACATTAAGAACTTTGTTATTTTTTTTATTTTTTATTATCACACCGGCCGATTCCCACCAAGGCAGGGTGGCCCGAAAAAGAAAAACTTTCACCATCATTCACTCCATCACTGTCTTGCCAGAAGGGTGCTTTACACTACAGTTTTTAAACTGCAACATTAACACCCCTCCTTCAGAGTGCAGGCACTGTACTTCCCATCTCCAGGACTCAAGTCCGGCCTGCCGGTTTCCCTGAATCCCTTCATAAATGTTACTTTGCTCACACTCCAACAGCACGTCAAGTATTAAAAACCATTTGTCTCCATTCACTCCTATCAAACACGCTCACGCATGCCTGCTGGAAGTCCAAGCCCCTCGCACACAAAACCTCCTTTACCCCCTCCCTCCAACCCTTCCTAGGCCGACCCCTACCCCGCCTTCCTTCCACTACAGACTGATACACTCTTGAAGTCATTCTGTTTCGCTCCATTCTCTCTACATGTCCGAACCACCTCAACAACCCTTCCTCAGCCCTCTGGACAACAGTTTTGGTAATCCCGCACCTCCTCCTAACTTCCAAACTACGAATTCTCTGCATTATATTCACACCACACATTGCCCTCAGACATGACATCTCCACTGCCCCCAGCCTTCTCCTCGCTGCAACATTCATCACCCACGCTTCACACCCATATAAGAGCGTTGGTAAAACTATACTCTCATACATTCCCCTCTTTGCCTCCAAGGACAAAGTTCTTTGTTTCCACAGACTCCTAAGTGCACCACTCACCCTTTTTCCCTCATCAATTCTATGATTCACCTCATCTTTCATAGACCCATCCGCTGACACGTCCACTCCCAAATATCTGAATACGTTCACCTCCTCCATACTCTCTCCCTCCAATCTGATATTCAATCTTTCATCACCTAATCTTTTTGTTATCCTCATAACCTTACTCTTTCCTGTATTCACCTTTAATTTTCTTCTTTTGCACACCCTACCAAATTCATCCACCAATCTCTGCAACTTCTCTTCAGAATCTCCCAAGAGCACAGTGTCATCAGCAAAGAGCAGCTGTGACAACTCCCACTTTGTGTGTGATTCTTTATCTTTTAACTCCACGCCTCTTGCCAAGACCCTCGCATTTACTTCTCTTCAACCCCATCTATAAATATATTAAACAACCACGGTGACATCACACATCCTTGTCTAAGGCCTACTTTTACTGGGAAAAAATTTCCCTCTTTCCTACATACTCTAACTTGAGCCTCACTATCCTCGTAAAAACTCTTCACTGCTTTCAGTAACCTACCTCCTACACCATACACTTGCAACATCTGCCACATTGCCCCCCTATCCACCCTGTCATACGCCTTTTCCAAATCCATAAATGCCACAAAGACCTCTTTAGCCTTATCTAAATACTGTTCACTTATATGTTTCACTGTAAACACCTGGTCCACACACCCCCTACCTTTCCTAAAGCCTCCTTGTTCATCTGCTATCCTATTCTCCGTCTTACTCTTAATTCTTTCAATTATAACTCTACCATACACTTTACCAGGTACACTCAACAGACTTATCCCCCTATAATTTTTGCACTCTCTTTTATCCCCTTTGCCTTTATACAAAGGAACTATGCATGCTCTCTGCCAATCCCTAGGTACCTTACCCTCTTCCATACATTTATTAAATAATTGCACCAACCACTCCAAAACTATATCCCCACCTGCTTTTAACATTTCTATCTTTATCCCATCAATCCCGGCTGCCTTACCCCCTTTCATTTTACCTACTGCCTCACGAACTTCCCCCACACTCACAACTGGCTCTTCCTCACTCCTACAAGATGTTATTCCTCCTTGCCCTATACACGAAATCACAGCTTCCCTATCTTCATCAACATTTAACAATTCCTCAAAATATTCCTTCCATCTTCCCAATACCTCTAACTCTCCATTTAATAACTCTCCTCTCCTATTTTTAACTGACAAATCCATTTGTTCTCTAGGCTTTCTTAACTTGTTAATCTCACTCCAAAACTTTTTCTTATTTTCAACAAAATTTGTTGATAACATCTCACCCACTCTCTCATTTGCTCTCTTTTTACATTGCTTCACCACTCTCTTAACTTCTCTCTTTTTCTCCATAAGAACTTTGTATTTGTCTATATTAAACTGCATCTGCCACTTCTCCGACCATTGCATCAATCTATTCAAATTATCCTGGAGTGCTCTAGTGTCCTCATTAGAACAATTGGCCAGCCTATTTCGGTGTCATCAACAAATTTGCTTATGTCGCTATTTATTCCCTCATCTATGTCGTTTATGTAAATTGTGAACAACAACGGGCCGAACACTGACCCCTGTGGAACACCGCTTGTGACGTGCCCCATTCTGATTTCTCCCGATTTATGCAAACTCTTTACTACCCATTTGTCAGCCAAGCCTCTACCCAGGAAAAATATCTCCTCCTATTCCGTGTGCTTTAAGTTTCCTCAATAGCCTCTGATGTGGAACTCTATCGAAAGCCTTACTGAAGTCCAAATACACAATATCATATTCATTAACATGATCTACCTCCTCAAACAACTTAGTGAGAAAAGTTAGTAAATTCGAAAGACAGGAACTCTCCTCTGTAAAACCGTGTTGAGATTCATTAATCAATTTTTTTTTTTATTTTATTTTATTTAAAACAACATAATACATTAAATAGATAAAAGAACACAGTATCAGTTCTTACACAAAATTACAAATTTCATTGTCTAAATGAACACAGACGATTAACGTTGTGTTGTCACAAACTGTCCCTCATCCCCTATACATTATATCCCATGATACTATGTTAAGTAAGATTACACAAGATGACATAATATTCATCATTATTATTATTATAGCCAAAGATGACCCCAAAACTACAATCTGCATTATTTTTTCCACTTTGTTATTTATATATCCTTCATACAGAATCCTTACAAATGACATAACTGATTCTGTAACACTGTTAATTTTATATTTCCATACACTTGTCACGATTACCGTTAATTTTGATAGATCTGATCCTGACAGAAAATTTTTTACTAATCTTCCCCCTTCACCCCGAAGCAAAGAAACTAATATCACCAACAGATTGGGATATATATAAACTTTTACTAGAGTACATCAAATGTTACATTGCTATTTTGACAATGGAGTGTATCACCACCCCTAAAGAATGTACATTATTATATTTCCCTAATAATAATAAAAAAAAAAAAAAAAAAAAAAAAAAAAAAAAAAAAAAAAAAAAAAAAAAAAAAAAAAAAAAAAAAAAAAAAAAAAAAAAAACAGAAATTTACTATACATGAGAGTTGTTTAATTACCACTAACTTGTTTATCTGATATATTATGAACTCAGCCATAAAGATAAATTAACCCTAGTCACCAGTTTACTGTACATTGTATCATGTTTTCCTCATAATAACTTCAAACACAGCGAGCCTTCTTATCGTTGAGAAAATTACATTCATACACCACACACTACATTTACACACATGCACCTCCATACCCAGAGCCATTCACACTTGAACACCCAGGTGTTCTTGTGCCATCCCTGCACCAACTAAACGTTGAACCATAACACAAAAGTTAAAAAACAAGCTAAGTGAATACAAATTTAAATATTATCTATAAAACTGTGTACACAGAAACAACACAACACTTGTTATTCGTAATTGCTTGTGGCATATATACAAACTTTTACCATCATCCATCAGATGATACATTACTAATTTGACACAGGAGTGTCTCACCACTCCAAAAAAAAAAAAAAAACACAAATTACTGTACATGAAAGTTTAAGAACCACGAAATCGTTCATCTGATATATTATGATCTAAGCCAGAAAGTTAAATTAACCCTGAACACCATTTTACCTAACATATCTTGATTTCCTCATAATAACGCCACACACCGGGAGCTTTCCTATCTTATAATACATTACTTTTAACACAAACACTACATTCACACACATTCACCTCCATACCCAAATCAATTCACACGTGCACACAGTTTTACGTGTTCCATTCCTACAACAGCAACCGGAATCAGACTAGTTACCACCCAACCATAAACCGTTACACTACATACCATCCACCCTTGTCATTCGCTAAAACCATTCCCATACACGCCACCACCACTGAAAACCCTTGAACACCCGACTACCAAAGAATACCAGTCCCCTACATGGTTATCACTGTACCAATTGCTGGAGACGACTGACTGTAATCTCTCTGTAGTTCTCTGGAAAACAAGCTCCCCACTGACTCCCATAAATAAGTTTGTTCCTACGAGCAGTCCTGTATATACGCGCTGCAATTGCCTTAATTCGAATCCTACCCCCAGCATCTCTCATTCCCCATTAAATATACAGAAAATCCACTACCACATACATAATCGCCCTTTTTACCTCCCGTGATACCCCTTTTACCTCTAATGTTAAAGCTCGCAGGGTCTCTACATTACCCCCACCTAGCAGACGAAAAACCCTCGCCAACCACATCCGTACCTCCCTCAATTCTTCACAAAAATAAACCGCATGAAATGCCGTTTCCAGCTCACCACACTGACTGCAGGACGGTTCCCTCACCAAACCCATTAAACTCAAGACTGCTTTTGAAGCTAGGATACCCATCATGAATCTGTATACCAACTCACGTACCCTAGGCATTAACCTGAGCCTCCTGAAGTCTTCCCATATCGTCCCCCAATCATACAATGGATAGACCGATACGCCCTGCAGGATTTCCTTCCTCCCACTCAATGATACCAAACGCCCCACTTTAAGTCGCTCAACATCTTTAACCAATAATAAAACCCTCAGCATATCCTCACATTCAATTAACTCTTTACCTCCCCACCATCTCCGCACATCCCCCATCACCTTCCCCACTCTTACCCCTCCTTCCCCTCCAGCCCTAACGAATGACTGTTTTACATATATCGCTTTCACCCTCGGCCCCAGTGCTAAAAGACCCACACCCCCTCTGCGTACATTCGACATCACCACTTCCTTGCTCAGCCATGCTCTCCCAAAACCCCAAACATAACGTAGAGCACGTCTCTGTATTTCTTGTACGTCCTGTGTTCTCAAAGGATACACTTCCGCTATACCCCAAACCTTGCTGTAAACCAGCGAATTAACTATTACCGCCCTCTGCTGTAATGTGACATCTCCCGCCCGTAAACCCTTTAATCTACTCACTACTTTCTCCACTACCCTCTCTGAATTTACCTGCCTAGCCTCCTGCGCATTCGCCATGTATAAAACTCCACAAATCTTCAAATTATCCACCACTGCCCACCCAAACTCCAACCCCAAGCCCCCCCCACCCAAGCACCCACCTCCAGTAAACACGATTTCGCCCTATTTACTCTTATTCCCGACACCTCCCCAAAAATCCCCAACACCCTCCCCACCATACGCAATTCCTCCACCCCTTCTATCAGGATAGTGGTATCATCCACATACCCCACAATGCCTGAGCGCCCTTCCCTCTCCCCATTTAAAGCTCCCACCCCCTCAACGAGCCCATAGAACGGATGTTGCATGCACGCAAACAGAATTTGTGAAAGAGGGCACCCCTGCCGTAATCCCCTCTCCATTTTAACCAGCCTTCCCAATCTGCCATTAACTTGGACCCGTACCATAGCCGCTGAGTAAAGCGTATCAACCCACCTCGCCACTCCCAGTCCAAACCCCAGACGCAACAAACAAGCCCTCAAAAATTTTCTATTCACACAGTCATATGCATTCTCCCAATCAATACCCAAAAGTCCTCCCCCCTCGCAACCCTCCAAAAAGTCCCTTATGCGCCCATGCCCAACTCTCATACTTCGTCCCAGTATACCCATCTGTCCCCTATGTACAACCGCACCAATTACCTTCTTCATCCTATTACCTAATATCTGCAAAAATCTTGTAGTCAGAACACATTAGTGAGATAGCTCTATACGCACTTAAAACACTCCCCACTTGCTTTTTCCGAACCAACACCACCACTCCAATACTTTGTGTCTGACTTAGCTTGCCCTCCCGCAGCATACAATTCATGACCTCCACCAGACAAGTCTTAATATGCTCCCAATGAACTCTGTAAAAATCATTTGAAATCCCATCGATGCCCGGCGCTTTTCCAGTACTCATGTTAAACACTGCCTCCTCAACTTCTCCCACACTAATCGCTCCTCCCATCTCCATCCCCTCCACTTCTTTCTGCCCTAACCCACACCCCCCCCTCCAACACTTCCTCAAAAGCATCGCCCTCCCCCCCCCTTTCTCCATTTCTCTCGAAACCAGAAATCAGTATAATTACTCATGCCTTCTGTAGTAGTAAGCACCTGTCCCTTATGATATCCACCCATATCCTCACTCACCTCTAATTGCAAAATAGTTGACTCCTTCTGCCTTACCCTAAAACGTCTTAAAACACTTCCCGAAGGTTTATCCCCCCACAATACAGCCTCCAATCCTGCCCTCACACGCACAGCATCAAATCTGTCATTGTGTATCTCCGCCAGTCTACCTCTAAGTTGCTCCACGGTCCCATACTGCTTCCCCACTTCCTCCTCATAACACTCGTTCAGCTGACATTCCAAATAATTCTGTAACCCATACCTCCACCTGGCCTCTTCCCGTCCCCTATTTTTAAAGAATCCAGCAATACCCGGCTTAGCTCGCTTCTCCCACCATTCCAAGACACACGACCCCACATCCCTTGATCCCCAAAAAGAGTGCCACCAATCCCCAAAAGCCTCATTCACCCCCTCCCCCTTCACAAGTCTCGCATTTAATTTCCAATAACCAGTGTGTATCCTAACCATACCCTCCCAATCAAGATCCGCAATAACCGCCCTGTGGTCCGAAAACCCCACATCGAAGGTCCTAACTCCCAGAACTCTTATTGCCTCCGTAGCATAGAGCCTATCCAGACGTGCAGCATAACCCCTTCGTACAAATGTATACTCAATCCTCCAACCACCCCTCCCCACTACATCTAAAACTCCCACATCCCCCAACACATTGCGTAAAAACCCCAACACACACCCCGCCCCCCTCGGTTCCACATCACCCTGTCGTATGACACAATTCCAATCTCCACCTATCACAGTAACTAAAGGCAATCCCCTCAAATAAAAAAGCAAAACATCCCTCACGAAAGTTACCTTAACTGCTGCATTTCCATCCGCCGGCATGTATACTCCTAAAACAAACCCTTGTCTCACCCCACTCTCCCTCTACCCGCACCACCCTTCCACCCCCACCCTCCTCCCACCCCAACACATGCAAGGGACTGGTTTCCTTCACAGCCACATCAACCCCCCCTTTTAACCTCACCTATCCACTCACATATAACTTATAACCCTTCAAGCGCAACTCACATCCAAACTTGTAATTATGCTCCTGTATGAAACATATATCCACATCAAATCTCCTTAAAAACCATTCCATCCACACTCTCTTAATCTCAGCTCTCAGGCCGTTAACATTAATGGTGACCACCTTGAATTATTACAATAAAGGCGGCTTTCCCCGCCGCTTTTGAAGGTTGCTTGAAAGACGTGGTTGTTGACTATAGCCACGTTTGTCACTTGGTCTATCCAGACCTCCGTTTCCCCCCTTTTCCTTCGACCCTTGCAGCACCACAGAACCGGTGCCACCATTCCCCGGTAGCTCTAGCCTAGTCTTCCAAGGTTTCTTTCCAGATCTCTGCCCTGGCGTTAAGACATCTTCCATATCAGACGTCCCAGCTGCTCGCTTACGTGTGCCACCTCCACACGTTGCCTCAGCATCCATGTCCTCCTGGTGCACCTCAACCTCTGCCGTGTGTTGCTTACTCTCGTTGCACAAGGTGTTCTCACACTTTTGTGCAGCTGCTACCCCCTCCAATACCCTCCCGTCCTTCTCCCCTTCCTGATTGTCTTCCACCTCCCCCAAGAAGTCTTTCAAGACCTCGTCCAACAGACCATCCTGTTGTAAGTCACTTCTGTCAACAGTCTCATCCGTAGATGGTCGCTCAGACACAGTTCCCACAGGTAACGTGTCGCACGCTCCCATCTCCGACTTCGCTTTGTCTACTTCTTCACTCCAACTTCCAGATGCCTGTCTTGCAGCTTCACCTGTCGCAGGTGCCAAGGAGAGCAGCTGTCGTTCCACAGTTGTTGGCACCTGTTCCCTCCGTCCCTGCCTTTGATGACATTGGGCCGCCATATGGTCATAAGACCCGCACAGCCTACATGTCCGACGCTGTCCTGCATAATATACATAAACCTGTGTTCTGAACTCTTCCATCAGAACGTACGATGGTATAGGTTGTCTCAATGTCATCTTCAATGTGAAAGACCCCTCTGGCAGCCCCATATAAGGCCCATCCTTCCACACTCCCAACTGTGCCGAATGGATCTTGCCATACCTACAGAATACCTCCACAACATCATATTCCAAGGCCTCAAAGGGGACATTTCTCACCTTTACCCACGTTACATAGCTTGATACGTCATGTAGGCACACCTCCACTGCAGAATTAACGGTCATCCTCTTTTCTTGAAACGCGTCGACTATGCTGGCGTAAAACCCAGCACTCTTGAACTTGATGAAGATCCTGTACACTCCATTCACTGCTACACCATACAACTCTTCGTTCGGTATGCCATACACATCGCGGATAATACTTGGCAGCAGCACCTGCATTGTAGAACTACTCAGGGCACCACGTACCAGCACCACACAGACAGTATTCACCCTGCGTCCATGTCTGTCCGCCATTTTGATTGCTCAAAACAGGTAAACTGCGCAGAAAATCAACTGAATCGGGAGCGCCTGCACAGCACGTCCACTCGGCCCGGAAGCGAAGAGGACAATGCCAATCAATTTATGCCTATCAAGATGGCTGCGAATTGCTTCAGCAATTATTGGTTCCATAAATTTTCCCACTATGGAGGTAAGGCTTATTGGTCTATAGTTTGAAACCAAGGACCTGTCATCTGTATTGTAAATAGATATTACATTTGCCATTTTCCACTTATCAGGCACTATGCCAGTTTGTAGTGATAAGTTGAAATGATTAGCCAAAGGTATGCTAAGTTTCTCTTTACATTCCTTTAACACCCTTGCAAACAGTTCATCAGGGCCTGGGGATTTGTTAGGTTTTAATTTCTCTGTTTGTCTGAGGACGATGTCACTAGTTAGCGAAATCGTGAGTTACTTTTAAATGAGCCTATCTTGTTCCTAATCTTACTTCTGTATATCTGAAAGAACCCTTTTGGATTAGTCTTCGAATCCCTTGCGACCTTAGCCTCATAATCACTTTTTGCTTTTCTTATTCCTGTTTTTTTTATTTCTCTCTTTAATTGAATATATTGATTTGTTAACTGCCCCTCCGCTCTTTTGATACACCTATACATGCCTCTCTCTTTGTGAGGGAAAAGTTCAAAAGATAGGAGTAGCGAGGGAATATATAGTAACAATAGTTTCATTGCCGGCTACTTGTTAAGGTAGGGTAAGTCAAGCTCCCGCTATTCCCGCCTTTTTTCCCCCACCCCTAAAGTGATAGTTTGTTTGCCGGCTGCTTGTTAACGTAGGGTCAGTCTAGCTCCCACTATCCCTTCCCCTCCCTCTTCCCCCCCCCCGAAAGGTGACGTGTGGGGCTCTGGTCAAACAGTAAATCACTCGACTCACAGCTCCCAACACTACTGTAAGTACATGCCTGCCTTGTATTCTAGTGGATTTATTGGTTGAAAGCTTCACTTTGGACCAATAATAAACTTAGTCTTTTCAGCCTTGCTCTAAGTTGACTGTTGTAATAATCACCACGTCTTTTAGGTATTGTACTTATCATGGAGAGTGATTATTTAAGCAGTGGGTAACCTGTCTATCTTTTCAGCTTGGATGACAGAGAGGGTCACCTGTCAATCAACGAGAAAAACTGAAGGAGACGGACTAACGTCCTGGAGACGTCCCATATTGGATTTACTTGCCTGTGCACTTGTATGAAGAATCAGGACATAACCCCTCATCATTACAGCGGTCAAGAAACTGATCTCCTATCATCGGGAAAGATTACTTACGGCCACTAGAACGAGCCAGTGGGTTGTCACCAACAACTGCGACCCCCCAACCCCACATCATCAGCAACGGCTTCTATTGCAACAATACGCAGTGTCACCAACACCAGACACCCAAGTTTTTAGCGTTGAATTCAGATATCATTTATATTTTTAATTTTTCATTTTCTTTCATGTAGGATCAGTATTTCATATTTAAGTGTTTTATATTTCATATTTCCTAAATAATAAAGTGTTTATATTTGTCAGTTTTTGTTCTTTTTCTATTCATTAATTTTCCTGAGGAGGAGCCAGCCTGAGTAATACTGACTGAAGTTGTTACAGGGCTGAGTAAGCCTTCACAAGTGGCGACCTTGCCAGGATCAACTCTACTGAATCAAGATTCAACTCCATCTCGAATCTACCATTGGAACTTCAACGCCGCATACCACAGACGGTTACCACCAGCCATGAGTAATCATTCTCTATGGTAGGACTACAGTACAGGTATTTAAAAGATTTGGTGATTGTTATAGTCTCAATTTATTGTAAGTCAAGTCAGGCAGGATATAATATTTAATTCTGCCACCTAATTTAGTGTGAGCTTGAAACACTTTGGAGGATTAGACTCTAGGGACCCGAGATTTTCCAGTGACAATTTGTTTCATTGAGCTCTTTATTATATCAAGGGAACTGTCGTAGGACACTCTTGATTTGTTGGTGAGAAGATTGGATGGTCAAGTGACCCCATTCTACTTACTGTTTGCTCGGAGCCGGCATAGAACCCTTCGTTTTAATTAATACATATTGTTTAATTGAAACAGGGATCGAGCCCTCTGGTTTATTTACAGTTTGAGCGGAGCAGGAATTGAACCCTCCGTTTTCTTTAATACCCGTTTCATTTTCCCCTGGTAGTTTAAGTTATTCTTGCAAATATGGAGGAATACCAGTTTTGGATGAATGCTGGAAGTAAGTTAGGAATAACAGGGAAAAATTTAGAATCTTTCATTAGTGTTAAGATCCAGGAAAGACTTGAAAGAGAGGGAATAGAAAGAGAAAGAGAAGACAAAAAGGAGCGTGATAGACTTGATCGTGAGGAGAGAGCTAAAGTACGTGAAGAACAAGTTAAATTAAGGGAACTTGAGGAAAGAGCAAAGGATAGAGAAGTTGAGGAAAGAGCTAGAGAACATGAGTTGAGAGAGAGAGAAAAGGATCGCGAGCTCGAACAAGCTCGCCTTGAATTAGAGAATAAAAAGTTAACTTTCTCACAACAGCAATTAGATGAAGGAGTAATGGAACAACGTGCAGCTAGTGCACATATTCCAACACCTAATTTACCTCCCTTCACAGAGGGGGAAGACATAACTTCATACATTATCAGGTTTGAAAATACCGCTACCCTCTGTGAATGGCCTGCTGACACCTGGGCTACCAGGTTAGGAATGTTATTTTCTGGTACCGCTTTGAATATCTATGCAACTTTGTCGCAGGATATCATATGTAATTATAACCTACTGAAGAAGGCAATCCTTAAAGCATATCAAAAAACCACTAATTCTTACAGGAAAGATTTCAGGTATGCCACCTTACAGCCTGGCCAGAACTTTCAGCAGCTACAGGTAACACTCTTTCGTTTGTTCGACTTTTGGATAGAGAGTTCAGGAATTGATCGCAGTTATGAATCTCTTAGAGACTTCATGGTTGCTGACCAGTTCCTGACAGCTCTTCCCCATCAGATACGAACATTCATCAGAGAACGTAACCTGATTAAAGCTGAGGAAGTTGCTGAGGCTGCTGACCTGTATGCTGAGGCTCACAATTCCTATAAAGACCTAAAGGGATCGAACCCTAAGGGCAAGGGTTCATCAGACCTTAAGAAATCAAAGCCTCTAGTGGAAAGTAAAATGACTTCTTTTATTCCTGTTTGTCATTTGTGTGGTGTTAAGGGACATAAACGTCCAGATTGTCCTTCTAAGAAGGTCCAAAAAGTTGGAAGATGTTTTAAAGACTGTAATGACCAAGCACCCTTCTGTTCAGGAACAGTTAATGGACTTAATGTATCTACCATTTTACGAGACACTGGATGCACATGTATAGTCATTTCTGATAAGCTGTTCCCTAACCTTAAAGAAACTCATTCCTCTGCTATACTTTCAGACTACTTGGGCCGTACGGACACTTTTCCTACCATCCGTTGTTACATTAGGTCTAAATGGTTCACAGGTTGGTCTGAAGCCGTACTAGCTCCCATCACTTCTTGCTCCGTACTAATAGGTAATGTAAAAGGTGCCATTCTTCCTTCTGAGGTTGACCTTTCAGCACCAAAGATGGACATAAGTGTTTCAGATCCTCCTCCTGTAGAGTCAGAGAAGCCCTTCGAAAGTTCAGATGAGACAATGTCTCGCGAGATTCATGTGGGATTAAAAACCAGTGATGCTACTCTCGAAAGCAAGGAAGTAGGATCACCGGTTCACTTGTTAGATGAAAGTGAAGATATCACCTCCGATACCATAAATGTCTTGACTAGGGCTCAGACAAAAGCCCAGGCTTCTCCTACTGTCCATCCTTTGATTTTCCCTGACTTTAAGCCTTTAGATATATCGAAGGACTCCTTTGTCAATTTACAACGTAATTGCCCTTCTCTTCAGAATTGCCATAATGCCGCTAAACAAAATCAAGTGATCCAAAGGAAAAACTTTTCATATAAATTTGAATATATAAAAGGTATCTTGTACAAGTCAGTATTCAAATTAAATTCAGATGAGATAGACTATTCCATCTTAGTTGTTCCAAGTCAATGCAGAGAGACTGTTCTTAAAATGGCTCATGACCTGCCAGTGGCCGGACATTTCTCGCATCGTAAAACCTTAAATAAAATTAGGGAAACCTATTTTTGGCCAAAAATGTCCTCAGATGTCACTACCTATTGTAGATCGTGTAAAGTTTGCCAACTGTCATCCTCCCGAGGTACCAGGCGAGTACCTATGGTCAAAATGCCTATCTTTACGGTACCGTTTGAAAGAGTAGCTATTGACATCGTTGGTCCTTTATCTCCACTTTCATCTGGGGGACATAGATATATATTAACATTAGTTGATTATGCTTCGAGTTTCCCTGAAGCCGTTCCCTTAAAGACCATAACTACTACAGAGGTGGCTGAAGCCCTTTTGTCCATCTTCTCCAGAGTGGGCATCCCTAGAGAAATTTTGTCTGACCGTGGGACACAATTCACATCTGACTTAATGCAACATCTCTACCAACTTCTAGGAGTGAAGCCTCTCTTCACCACACCCTATCATCCCAGCTGTAATGGGAGGATTGAGCGCCAGCATTCGATTCTCAAGTCCATTTTAAGGAAACTTTGCTCCCTTAAACCTAAGGAGTGGCATCGTTACCTACCCTGTGCTTTGTTTGCCATGAGGGAAGTTCCCAGTGACTCTTTGGGGTTTTCACCTTTTGAACTTCTCTATGGTAGACAGGCCAGAGGCCCATTGTCCATCCTTCATGACTTATGGACTAATGAGGACGTAAAGGCTGAGGTTCAGTCTTCTTACCAGTTTCTCCTTGACCTTAGATCCAAACTTGAGGAGACCTCTGACATAGTTTCGAAAAACCTAAGCTTGTCAATGGACCAGTACAAAACCTATTTTGATTCCAAAAGTCAGAGGAGAAGTTTTAAAGTAGGGGATGAAGTTCTGGTACTTTTGCCTATCAAGTCAAATAAATTATTAGTAGCATGGAAAGGTCCATATAAAGTATTAAAAATTTGTGGGAAAGTTGACTACCTCATAGAAGTCAAGGGGAAACCTAAGCTTTATCATATCAACATCCTTAAGAAATATTACCGAAGAAATTCGGTTAACTGCCTTAATAACTTTGACTTAGTTTTTCCACACGAACTTGATACGACAACTGAAGAATGTAAGGTGTGCGTAATTGACACCTCTAACTTAGACTATGATGAAGAACTACATGACTTGGTGACTCTTGACCACTCGGGCGCAACCAACATTAATATTAATGAATCTTTGGATGACCATAAGAGACATGAACTACTTCAATGTGTGAGTAACTTTTCAGACGTCTTTACTGATATTCCAGGTGTTACCTCCACGGTAGTCCATAAGATTGACTTAGTGACTGACAATCCTATCAAACGGAAATTATACCCAGTTCCAGTTCACCTTAGGGATGCATTTGACCGAGAGGTAGACAAATTATTAAAACTAAAGATCATTGAACCTTCAGTATCTGCATATTGCTCACCAGTAGTCATGGTTAAGAAGGAGGATAATTCATATAGACTTGCTATTGACTTCAGAGGCCTTAATGCTATAACTCGGTGGGATGCTGAGCCTATGCCCTTAATAGATAGCGATCTACACAAATTTTATGACTCTTCCTTCTTTTCAGAGATTGATATTGCGCAGGCATATCATCAAGTAATGTTAGATCCTTCTTCTAAGCAGTACACCGCTTTTCCTACACACCAAGGACTGATGCAATATAGAACTATGCCCTTCGGTTTGGTAACTGCCTGTGCTACCTACGTGAGACTGATGAGAAAGGTCTTGGGTAATATGCCAAATGTTTCAGTTTATTTTGATAACATTTACGTAATGACATCCACGTGGGGCGAACATATCCAAACATTAACATCAGTTTTGCGTAGGTTACGCTCGCATGGCCTCACTGCCAAGCCGAAGAAATGCTTCCTTGGGTATAACAAGATTAGATATCTTGGACTGATACTTTCTAATAACACTCTGCAGCCTCTCCCCAGTAAGATCAAAGCTTTATTAGAATTTAAATTCCCCAAAACCAAGAAGCTCATGCGTAGTTTTCTTGGTTCTGTAAATTTTTATGCACGGTTTATCCCGAACCTTACTGATCTTACAGGCATCTTATCCGACTTCCTTAAAAAGTCTGTGAAGGAACCTCTTGAACTTTCCGACGTAGCTCGGGAAAAGTTTAATGAGATTAAAAGCATCTTTTCGAAAGACCCTATACTTAAGATTCCAGATATTAATAAAACATTTTGCTTAAGAACTGATGCCTCCAATACTGGCTTAGGTGCGGTGTTACTACAATACCATGATGGTACTCCCTTCCCTGTATGCTTCCTAAGCCGGAAACTCCTTCCCGCAGAAACGAGATACTCCACCATAGAAAAGGAATGTTTAGCCCTTGTGTGGGGTATCTCCAAACTTAAATTTTATTTGCTGGGAAAAGAATTCATTTTAGAAACGGACCACAAACCTTTGATATACCTAGAAACTTTTAAGGGAACCAACAGTCGCCTCTTGAGGTGGACATTGGCACTCCAGGCTTTTAAGTTCCATATTGTGTATATCAATGGTTCATCCAATTATTTCTCTGACTGGTTAAGTCGTGACAGTCAGTAGAAGATTTCTTGCCTTACGCGACTTCCACATGTTAGAACTTTTTCCTCGCCTATTCTTCTTATACTCCTTGACTATAAGTCTTGGTATGGGGGAGTGTGAGGGAAAAGTTCAATAGATAGGAGTAGCGAGGGAATATATAGTAACAATAGTTTCATTGCCGGCTACTTGTTAAGGTAGGGTAAGTCAAGCTCCCGCTATTCCCGCCTTTTTTCCCCCACCCCTAAAGTGATAGTTTGTTTGCCGGCTGCTTGTTAACGTAGGGTCAGTCTAGCTCCCACTATCCCTTCCCCTCCCTCTCCCCCCCCCCGAAAGGTGACGTGTGGGGCTCTGGTCAAACAGTAAATCACTCGACTCACAGCTCCCAACACTACTGTAAGTACATGCCTGCCTTGTATTCTAGTGGATTTATTGGTTGAAAGCTTCACTTTGGACCAATAATAAACTTAGTCTTTTCAGCCTTGCTCTAAGTTGACTGTTGTAATAATCACCACGTCTTTTAGGTATTGTACTTATCATGGAGAGTGATTATTTAAGCAGTGGGTAACCTGTCTATCTTTTCAGCTTGGATGACAGAGAGGGTCACCTGTCAATCAACGAGAAAAACTGAAGGAGACGGACTAACGTCCTGGAGACGTCCCATATTGGATTTACTTGCCTGTGCACTTGTATGAAGAATCAGGACATAACCCCTCATCATTACAGCGGTCAAGAACCTGATCTCCTGTCATCGGGAAAGATTACTTACGGCCACTAGAACGAGCCAGTGGGTTGTCACCAACAACTGCGACCCCCCCCCCCCCCCACATCATCAGCAACGGCTTCTATTGCAACAATACGCAGTGTCACCAACACCAGACACCCAAGTTTTTAGCGTTGAATTCAGATATCATTTATATTTTTAATTTTTCATTTTCTTTCATGTAGGATCAGTATTTCATATTTAAGTGTTTTATATTTCATATTTCCTAAATAATAAAGTGTTTATATTTGTCAGTTTTTGTTCTTTTTCTATTCATTAATTTTCCTGAGGAGGAGCCAGCCTGAGTAATACTGACTGAAGTTGTTACAGGGCTGAGTAAGCCTTCACACAAGAAATCGTAATGACACGATTGCAAACAAACCATACCCCCGGCCGGGATTGAACCCGCGGTCATAGAGTCTCAAAACACCAGCCCGTCGCGTTAGCCACTAGACCAGCTAGCCACAATAAGATTCATCCAACTAGGTATATTTCTACACCATAGGAAGGTTAGCACAGGCACCACTGTGACCACAAATGCAAGTTTTTACAGACGAATCTCCAGCTAGCGTGGCCGTGACGAACTCTAGCTCAAGTCCCTTCACTGCCGTCAACATGACTCAAGAAATCGTAATGTATGGTGTAAAAATATACCTAGTTGGATGAATCTTATTGTGGCTAGCTGGTCTAGTGGCTAACGCGACGGGCTGGAGTTTTGAGAGACTATGACCGCGGGTTCAATCCCGGCCGGGAGTATGGTTTACCAGTGTGGAATAGTTTATAACCCTGTATGTTGAATTTGGAAGGCATTTCTCTATCTTTCAGGTTGAATCAGGTCTCTGTAATACTAATATCTATATTACCTGCACTTGCAAGTGATCTTAGCTCATCTATCTTATTTCTTAGACTCCTACTATTTGTATAGTAAACCTTAAGGGAGCTAGTCACTCGTTGCCCTCTACTATCTCTCTTTGTTGATCAATTGATTTGCCATTACTAGCAACTTTATTTTGAATATTGTCTTTTAAACATATCCCTACAGTATCCCGGTAATATCTACTGTTTTCAACCCTAATTGTTTCCCACAAACACCCATACATCTATAATCTATCAATTTAAAGTCCTAGACAAAGTCATCAATTACCCCCTCAATCGAATTGGCTAATGCAACCACTCCAGCCCAAGAGAGATGAACCCCATCCCTTGCATACATATCACGTTTGCCATAGAATTTATCCCAGTTAACAATGAATGGGATTGCAAGTTCCTTGCAGTACCTGTCTAGCCAGCAATTTATACCAATTGCCCTAGACATCCATTCATTGCCCACTCCCTTTCTAGGCAAGCTGCTACATATGACTGATCCTATGGAGCTAAAAATTGGTCTAACTGGATTACCTGGTTTATGCGTTTTTATTAATCTATACATATAGGGTAAAGATGGATTAGTGATACTCCCTTATATATATATGGTTTGATTAAAATCCAGTGAGACATTAGTTTTACAGAATTGGCGACCTATGCTTTGTCAAAATTATTGGTAAAAATATTATCTCCATTACTTGTCAACATTTCGGAAGCTCACATTAAAAACAATGTTGATCTCATTGACAAAATACAAAATGTTAACATGTCTAATGATTTTATATTAGTAAGTTTCGACATCACAGTTTAATTCACCCGTGAACACATCCCTGATTTGTTAGCTTATCTAGACGAACAATTAGATGAATTCCTCTTGTCATTTAACAAAACTGTTAATGGGTTGATTAAGTTGAGTGTGGTTGATTGCAAATTTGAATTTGAAGGAAAATATTCTCAAAGGTAGGGAATGGCTATGGAAAATCCATTGTCTCGCCTGTTAAGAAATTTGTATATGGAGTTTTTTGAGACTAAGCCGTTGAAAGATGTCCTGCCCTGTGAAGCTAAGTGGTTCAGATATGTGGATGATGTCGTGTGTTTTTGCCAAATTATTTGGACCTCAATATATTTTTACCGAGATTTAACTCTCTTGTCCCCTCTATTAAATTCACTGTCTAGAAAGAAGTGGACTTTAAACTTCAATTTTCAGATGTTCTGATTCACAGGGTTAATAGAATGTTCAAGTTTACAGTTTAGAGTAAAAAAAAAGTGCCTTTTTGAGAGATTACAGAGAGTGTAGCTCTGAGTTTGTGGATGAGGAAATTTGAAAAAAAATCGATACTGCTACCAAACTTTGTTGCCCTAAGGTGTTTGTGGAGACTTTGTTGGCAGCTGGGAAAACGTATCGTAGGACTGAACGTAGAATAACCCCCTCATAAAAAGAATGTTTTTTCTTACCATACACTGACAATTTATTAGTCCTACCGAATGCCCTGAAGAGACTCAATATACAAGTTGTGTTTAAGAATTCACAGATTTAAGAGGAAGTTGGTCAAGAATTCCCCGGAACATTATGTAGGTTGTGTGTACAGGATTTTTTGCCAAGGCTGAAACTTATACTATGTGGGACAGACTGACAAGCCTCTGAAGGTTATTATTACATAACATAGTATTCAGTAAGGACTGCTCAAGAATCAAACGTAATATTCAACTACACGCGAGTTTGCAATAATTTGGTTAAGTTGTCTGCGGCAAAGATCATTGTTCCGTGTACTTCATGGATAGAAAGAAATATATTTGAGTCTGCAATTATTGAACACGATATTATTATAATCAAAAAGAAGCGCTAAGCCACAAGGGCTATACAGCATTGAACACGATAAATATTTGCTATATAATGGTAGTTGTGGGTTATTCAAGCACGATTCGTTTATAACTGAGATTATCATACACAATCTAAAACTGGATTCTTATATGAATGCTCTGGATTGTCTTCGGTACCAGGGTTCCACTTCAAGGAATTAAGGTTTTTCGTTTCTCTCTCCTTTTGAGGCTCTACCGTTAATCAACCTTTTACGTGAGCTAGTCGCTGATCCATTTTCCTTAAGTGTGTAGAATTCCCTAAGACAATTGCAAGACATTTATATTCAGATTGGTAAGTCCTTTATTTTGCCCTGAAGTTCGACTGATAATTATTTTGATAACTGTTATCAATAGGCCTGAGCTTGCTACCATCTGCAGCTCATAAGACTGCCATCCCCATGAGCCCCTTTGAGGCGGGGTAGATGGCAGACCAGAGGCCTAGCTTCTCCCTACGAGCCCCGTGAGGGCGGAGAATGTGGGGACACTTGGTCCCAAAGATGAGGAGGTACTGTACCTCCTCCCATGGGAGACTTAAGTCTCAAGACACTCCCCAGATAGGGAGCCAAGGCCGGGTCACCACTACTTGGAAAAGACCCGGGCCGGGAGAATACCGGCGAATAAAAAAAAAAAAAAAAAAAAAAAAGTTATCAATGTCAATTTTGCTAGTTAACCACTACAATACCTTTGCTTGTGGCCTGACTATCTTCTTTTCCTCTAATACTCAATCTGTCTGGCACTAGGAACTCATGTACCTGGGGCTCTGTGTGTTTCCTGCCCCTCCTCCCTCAGTTTTAGCAAGCGTCCCACGGAACGAATCTGCTGAGAATTCTAATTAATTTTTGCAACTTTGCAAGCTCCTCGTGATGTGATTGCAACATGAAAGGCCTAGATCTATTATTTAACTGATCCTGTGGTTGCATACACTAATATAACTCTATCCACACGTTGTATGTTAATATTTGTTTGGTTTATATTATTATAATCGTGGAAGAGCGCTAAACCCGTAGGAATATATAGCGCATCTGGGGGAGGGGGGATGGAAGTTATTCAGGCACAATTCAGGGAACCGAATCACAGATCCAATTCCCTAGATCAAGAGCCCCTCACCAGCATCAAGGAACCTCCCTTGAGGGGTGTTTGGTTTATAAATGCTTGGAAAACAAGGCTTTGACTTCAATATTTTTATATTATTGAATAAATTAGTACCACATATGCCACAACAATTAATTTCAGTAAAAATACTCTTTTTTTTTTTTTTTTTTTTTTTTTGAGACATCCTAACGTAGCATTTCGGGTTATTGAATTGTTGCAATTTGCTTTATGTTATTCTACTAATTTTTATTTCTCAGAATGTCCGAGTAAAATGACCGATATTTTTTTGGTCAATATGAAAATAGAAAAAATCTGTTCACAATAACAACTTTAAGAGTATCAGGCTTTGAGTAGAATGAATTTTAAAGCGATTTTTTTATGTAAAAAAATAGAAAAACCAATTACGATGAAAATATGGATTTAGGTATTATTATTATTACAATCAAGGGGGAAGCGCTAAACCCGGAGGATTATACAGCGCCTGGGGGGGGGGATGTGGAAGGCATTCAGGCTTAATTTGGGGAACTGGAGCTCAGATCCAATTCCCTAAATCAAGAGCCCCTCACCAACATCAAGGAACCTTCCTTGAGGGGTGGATTTAGGTCTAAGTGTGGTTTCTTATAGGTCAGCATGTAACAAGGATTAGTACTCAAAGAGTCGATAAGATCGAAATAACAAGAAAATAGAGCGTAACGTAAATCCGAAGAGTTTACTAACGAGGTTTGTGAGTGTTGAGATGGATGGGACGTCTTCTAGAGTCACCTCAGGTCTCACAAAAGATGCTGGAGAATATTGTGTTACCAGGTCTCTCACTGGTGTGTTTGTGTATCCCACCTTGTTGATGCTTTTCTGGACACATTTACAAGCGAGTTTTTTTTTATATTGGACGTGAATGAGCGTCTGACTGCCAAATGTCTTTATAAATAATATTCGGAGCTGCATAAAAATGTCTTATTTTGGTTTGAATAAAATATAAGGTATTGAAAAAATGCTTATCATCGTATGAAAAAATATATAAAGCTCAATCATAAATATTGATTAACATACTGGAAAGGGAGATTTGAACAGCTGTAACAAAAATGTATTTTTTTTTGCCATAAAATAAAAATTATAATATTAAATGAGGAAAGAGAGAAAATAATAAGAACCTTAACCATCACCCAGTAATTATTTCACACTCCAGAAATAAATAAAAAAAAAACTCATGACAGTAATTAGCAACTTGTGATAATCATTTACTACGGCAAGGTGCACACAAACACTTGACAACTGTACCTTAACCTAACTAGGTTTGTTGTTTGTGCTTCTCTTACATAACAGCAGCTGCTGGAACTAACTAGGTTTGTTGTTTGTGCTTCTCTTACATAACAGCAGCTGCTGGAACTAACTAGGTTTGTTGTTTGTGTTTCTCTTACATAACAGCAGCTGCTGGAACTAACTAGGTTTGTTGTTTGTGTTTCTCTTACATAACAGCAGCTGCTGGAACTAACTAGGTTTGTTGTTTGTGTTTCTCTTACATAACAGCAGCTGCTGGAACTAACTAGGTTTGTTTGTGTTTCTCTTACATAACAGCAGCTGCTGGAACTAACTAGGTTTGTTTGTGTTTCTCTTACATAACAGCAGCTGCTGGAACTAACTAGGTTTGTTGTTTGTGTTTCTCTTACATAGCAGCTGCTGGAACTAACTAGGTTTGTTGTTTGTGTTTCTCTTACATAACAGCAGCTGCTGGAACTAACTAGGTTTGTTGTTTGTGTTTCTCTTACATAGCAGCAGCTGCTGAAACTAACTAGGTTTGTTGTTTGTGTTTCTCTTACATAACAGCAGCTGCTGGAACTAGGTTTGTTGTTTGTGCTTCTCTTACATAATAGCAGCTGCTGGAACTAACTAGGTTTGTGTTTCTCTTACATAACAGCAGCTGCTGGAACTAACTAGGTTTGTTGTTTGTGTTTCTCTTACATAACAGCAGCTGCTGGAACTAACTAGGTTTGTTGTTTGTGTTTCTCTTACATAACAGCAGCTGCTGGAACTAACTAGGTTTGTTGTTTGTACTTCTCTTACATAACAGCAGCTGCTGGAACTAACTAGGTTTGTTGTTTGTGCTTCTCTTACATAACAGCAGCTGCTGGAACTAACTAGGTTTGTTGTTTGTGCTTCTCTTACATAACAGCAGCTGCTGGAACTAACTAGGTTTGTTGTTTGTGCTTCTCTTACATAATAGCAGCTGCTGGAACTAACTAGGTTTGTTGTTTGTGCTTCTCTTACATAACAGCAGCTGCTGGAACTAACTAGGTTTGTTGTTTGTGTTTCTCTTACATAACAGCAGCTGCTGGAACTAACTAGGTTTGTTGTTTGTGCTTCTCTTACATAACAACAGCTGCTGGAACTAACTACGTTTGTTGTTTGTGTTTCTCTTACATAACAGCAGCTGCTGGAACTAACTAGGTTTGTTGTTTGTGTTTCTCTTACATAACAGCAGCTGCTGGAACTAACTAGGTTTGTTGTTTGTGTTTCTCTTACATAACAGCAGCTGCTGGAACTAACTAGGTTTGTTGTTTGTGTTTCTCTTACATAACAGCTGCTGGAACTAACTAGGTTTGTTGTTTGTGCTTCTCTTACATAACAACAGCTACTGGAACTAACTAGGTTTGTTTGTGTTTCTCTTACATAACAACAGCTACTGGAACTAACTAGGTTTGTTGTTTGTACTTCTCTTACATAACAGCTACTGGAACTAACTAGGTTTGTTGTTTGTGCTTCTCTTACATAACAGCAGCTGCTGGAACTAACTAGGTTTATTGTTTGTAATTCTCTTACATAACAACAGCTGCTGGAACTAACTAGGTTTATTGTTTGTAATTCTCTTACATAACAGCTACTGGAACTAACTAGGTAAGTTGTTTGTACTTCTCTTACATAACAGCAGCTGCTGGAACTAACTAGGTTTGTTTGTACTTCTCTTACATAACAGCAGCTGCTGGAACTAACTAGGTTTGTTTGTACTTCTCTTACATAACAGCAGCTGCTGGAACTAACTAGGTTTGTTTGTACTTCTCTTACATAACAGCAGCTGCTGGAACTAACTAGGTTTGTTGTTTGTGCTTCTCTTACATAACAGCTGCTGGAACTAACTAGGTTTGTTGTTTGTGCTTCTCTTACATAACAGAAGCTGCTGGAACTAACTAGGTCTGTTGTTTGTGCTTCTCTTACATAACAGCAGCTACTGGAACTAACTAGGTTTGTTGTTTGTACTTCTCTTACATAACAGCAGCTGCTGGAACTAGGTTTGTGCTTCTCTTACATAACAGCAGCTGCTGGAACTAACTAGGTTTGTGCTTCTCTTACATAACAGCAGCTGCTGGAACTAACTAGGTTTGTTGTTTGTGCTTCTCTTACATAACAACAGCTGCTGGAACTAACTAGGTTTGTTGTTTGTGCTTCTCTTACATAACAGCAGCTGCTGGAACTAACTAGGTTTGTTGTTTGTGTTTCTCTTACATAACAGCAGCTGCTGGAACTAACTAGGTTTGTTGTTTGTGCTTCTCTTACATAACAGCAGTTGCTGGAACTAACTAGGTTTGTTGTTTGTACTTCTCTTACATAACAGCAGTTGCTGGAACTAACTAGGTTTGTTGTTTGTACTTCTCTTACATAAAAGCAGCTGCTGGAACTAACTAGGTTTGTTGTTTGTGCTTCTCTTACATAACAGCAGCTGCTGGAACTAACTAGGTTTGTTGTTTGTGCTTCTCTTACATAACAGCAGCTGCTGGAACTAACTAGGTTTGTTGTTTGTGCTTCTCTTACATAACAACAGCTGCTGGAACTAACTAGGTTTGTTGTTTGTGCTTCTCTTACATAACAGCAGCTGCTGGAACTAACTAGGTTTGTTGTTTGTGCTTCTCTTACATAACAACAACTGCTGGAACTAACTAGGTTTGTTGTTTGTGCTTCTCTTACATAACAGCAGCTGCTGGAACTAACTAGGTTTGTTGTTTGTGCTTCTCTTACATAACAGCTGCTGGAACTAACTAGGTTTGTTGTTTGTGCTTCTCTTACATAACAACAGCTACTGGAACTAACTAGGTTTGTTTGTGTTTCTCTTACATAACAACAGCTACTGGAACTAACTAGGTTTGTTGTTTGTACTTCTCTTACATAACAGCTACTGGAACTAACTAGGTTTGTTGTTTGTGCTTCTCTTACATAACAGCAGCTGCTGGAACTAACTAGGTTTATTGTTTGTAATTCTCTTACATAACAACAGCTGCTGGAACTAACTAGGTTTATTGTTTGTAATTCTCTTACATAACAGCTACTGGAACTAACTAGGTAAGTTGTTTGTACTTCTCTTACATAACAGCAGCTGCTGGAACTAACTAGGTTTGTTGTTTGTACTTCTCTTACATAACAGCAGCTGCTGGAACTAACTAGGTTTGTTGTTTGTACTTCTCTTACATAACAGCAGCTGCTGGAACTAACTAGGTTTGTTGTTTGTACTTCTCTTACATAACAGCAGCTACTGGAACTAACTAGGTTTGTTGTTTGTGCTTCTCTTACATAACAGCAGCTACTGGAACTAACTAGGTTTGTTGTTTGTGCTTCTTTTACATAACAGCAGCTACTGGAACTAACTAGGTTTGTTGTTTGTACTTCTCTTACATAACAGCAGCTGCTGGAACTAACTAGGTTTGTTGTTTGTGCTTCTCTTACATAACAGCAGCTGCTGGAACTAACTAGGTTTGTTGTTTGTACTTCTCTTACATAACAGCAGCTACTGGAACTAACTAGGTTTGTTGTTTGTGCTTCTCTTACATAACAGCAGCTACTGGAACTAACTAGGTTTGTTGTTTGTGCTTCTCTTACATAACAGCAGCTACTGGAACTAACTAGGTTTGTTGTTTGTGCTTCTCTTACATAACAGCAGCTACTGGAACTAACTAGGTTTGTTGTTTGTGCTTCTCTTACATAACAGCAGCTGCTGGAACTAACTAGGTTTGTTGTTTGTACTTCTCTTACATAACAGCAGCTGCTGGAACTAACTAGGTTTGTTGTTTGTACTTCTCTTACATAACAGCAGCTGCTGGAACTAACTAGGTTTGTTGTTTGTACTTCTCTTACATAACAGCAGCTGCTGGAACTAACTAGGTTTG
Source organism: Cherax quadricarinatus (assembly GCF_038502225.1). Classification (NCBI taxonomy): domain Eukaryota; kingdom Metazoa; phylum Arthropoda; class Malacostraca; order Decapoda; family Parastacidae; genus Cherax; species Cherax quadricarinatus. Next base: position 20,040,075 of record NC_091368.1, read on the forward strand.
TTGTTTGTGCTTCTCTTACATAACAGCAGCTGCTGGAACTAACTAGGTTTGTTGTTTGTACTTCTCTTACATAACAGCAGCTGCTGGAACTAACTAGGTTTGTTGTTTGTACTTCTCTTACATAACAGCAGCTGCTGGAACTAACTAGGTTTGTTGTTTGTACTTCTCTTACATAACAGCAGCTGCTGGAACTAACTAGGTTTGTTGTTTGTACTTCTCTTACATAACAGCAGCTGCTGGAACTAACTAGGTTTGTTGTTTGTACTTCTCTTACATAACAGCAGCTGCTGGAACTAACTAGGTTTGTTGTTTGTGCTTCTCTTACATAACAGCAGCTGCTGGAGTCTCCGTTGGAAGAGTTACTCAAAAATAACTGTTCCAGAGTAAATAAAACATCGTTGGATGTGAAATGAATTGGGAAGTCATCCGTTGAATTTTTTACTGTTTATATAGATGTTTTAAACAAAAGTGCTTAATAGAATATTTCTAGAATATGCAAATGGGTCATATTATATATAAATATTTCTTGTCTGTTATCACTGTCTCTGTGACTTAATGATATTCTTCAGTGACATATTATCTGTGTATCCTATATTAAATTCATAATTATAAATAGCAATATTTTTTTTTAAATTGAAGGGTACTTGTAGGCATAGAAAAAAAGTTAACGGAAATTCACATAACCATTATTGCCTTCTGAAATATGCATTATTCAAATTATCTAAGGAAGACAAATAATTCTGTTTACCTGGAGTTTACCTGGAGAGAGTTCCGGGGGTCAACGCCCCCGCGGCCCGGTCTGTGACCAGGCTTCCTAGTGATGGCTTTTCCGAAGAAAACTTTTAATCATAAGATAAAAATCAAAGTTTTTTTTACCAACCAATCAAAACCAGGTAATGTTGTCTCAGCAATCAGTATGCAAGATAAAAAAAAAAAAAAGGTCGCTAATCAGCACAAGAAGTCATGGTGTAGTGAAAATTTTTTCTTTCTCTTGAAACCGATATATACACAGTATTATTATTGTGAAATTAAGGAAGATACAATAGTGAACGAAGAAAATAATCGGTAATTATGATTAAATCTATTACCTTAAAACTTCGCAAGAGAGTAGATAGTGTTCCAGGAAAGTTGTGTGTAGAGTGAGAGGGTTAGAGTGGGAGGTCGGAGAATGAAAGGGTGAAGAATGAGAGGGGAAAGAGTGGAGAATGAGAGGGGAAAGAGTGAGAGTGTGAAGAATGAGAGGGGAAAGAGTGAGAGTCTGGGCCGTGAGAGAATGAATAGTGAGATGGGTAAAGGAGAATGAAAAGAAAGTCAGAAGTGCGATATAATGAAGTGAGAAGGTAAGAATGAGCAGGAGAAATTTAAGAACGTGGAGAGGCGAAGTAGGGTAGAGAGAGAGAAGGTGGAGAGAAAGACGGTAAGGAGTGAGAGGATGGTGAGTGTGACAGTGAAGTAAGAAATGATAAGCGAGTGAAGAGTGAGAAAAAGGAGTAAAAACTGAGAAGGGAATGAGAGAGCTGGGAAACTGAGAGGGTTCGTAATGAGTTGGTGTAAAATAACTGGTTGAATAGTGAGAGTTGCTGTAGAGTGAAGCGTGAGTAGCTGTATAGTGAAAGAGTTGAGAATGAGTAGGTGTAGAGTGTTAAGAGAGAGTAGGTGTTTAGTGAAAGTTGAGAGTGAGTAGCTGCAAAATAAGATGGTGAAGAGAAGATAGTGTGTGGATAATAATGAAAATGGTCAAGAGTAAGAGGGTTGAGAGAGGGTAGAGAATGAGAGGGTAGAGAATGAGAGGGTAGAGAATGAGAGGGTAGAGAATGAGAGGGTAGAGAATGAGAGGGTAGAGAATGACAGGGTAGAGAATGAGAGGGTAGAGAATGAGAGGGTAGAGAATGAGAGGGTAGAGAATGAGAGGGTAGAGAATGAGAGGGTAGAGAATGAGAGGGTAGAGAATGAGAGGGTAGAGAATGAGAGGGTAGAGAATGAGAGGGTAGAGAATGAGAGGGTAGAGAATGAGAGGGTAGAGCATGAGAGGGTAGAGAATGAGAGGGTAGAGAATGAGATGGTAGAGAATGAGAGGGAGATGAGAGGGTAGAGAATGAGAGGGTAGAGAATGAGAGGGTAGAGAATGAGAGGGTAGAGAATGAGAGGGTAAAGAATGAGAGGGTAGAGAATGAGAGGGTAGAGAATGAGAGGGTAGAGAATGAGAGGGTAGAGAATGAGAGGGTAGAGAATGAGAGGGTAGAGAATGAGAGGGTAAAGAATGAGAGGGTAGAGAATGAGAGGGTAGAGAATGAGAGGGTAGAGAATGAGAGGGTAGAGAATGAGAGGGTAAAGAATGAGAGGGTAAAGAATGAGAGGGTAGAGAATGAGAGGGTAGAGAATGAGAGGGTAGAGAATGAGAGGGTAGAGAATGAGAGGGTAGAGAATGAGAGGGTAGAGAATGAGAGGGTAGAGAATGAGAGGGTAGAGAATGAGAGGGTAGAGAATGAGAGGGTAGAGAATGAGAGGGTAGGAACTGAAAGGACGATGAGAGAGTTGGAGGAGACAGATGGTAGAAATAAATGGAGTAAGTTTGGATGGAAAGCGTAAGTATGGAGAGTTACGGGAAATAATTAGAGGGAGCAGAGAGAAGGAATGAAACTGAGAGAATGAGAATATGGAAATTTGAAAGGGTGGGGGAGTAAATGAGTGGAGAATGAGAGGGCAGAAACTGACATATTAAAGAATGAAAAGGTAAAACGAGAGAAGCGTGCTTTTAAGAAAGAGAAGACGAGAGGGGATAATATAACACTGGAGAGTGAAGAGTGGAAAGTGACAGGGTAAAAAGTGAGATTGTGTAGAGTGAAAAGCTGGAGAAAATGTCGAGGTCTTGAAACTTAGGAGTGAGTCATTGGAGAGAGAGAGAGAGAAACAGAGACAGACAGATCGAGAGAGAGAGAGAAGAGCAGACAGATCTTCACATCATCCCACAGTCCCATGCATATGCAGATGACTGTACTCTGACAGTTACTTATCCAAGAGAGGAAATGCCAGCTGCTTTAAGTTACATCAGTCACCAGCTTACAGCTATATGAGCCTGGGAAAAATGATAGCAGTTTACATTTGCTGCTGAGAAAACACAAATGATGGTGATCTCTAAGCAAAATGATGGTAATACTGGAGCAGTGGTGAGAATGGATGGGAGTGTGTTGGTACCCGGGGACGAAGTTGATATCCTTGGGGTGAAATTTGACTCACGAGAATCACGTTGTAAATCTTGTAAACAAAGAGGCCAGGAAGCTTACAACACTTAGACGTATCTTGCATCTGCTTGACAAAAGAGATGGCAAGATTCTGTACATTTCAGTATGATCCACTTATGCAATATATGGTAATCTTTATTAAGGAAACGTTTCGCCACACAGTGCCTTCATCAGTTCAATACAAAGCAGAAAGGTGTAAGGAGAGGAGTAGTTTGAGGTAATCAGTTCTTCAGCCTGGAATCGATGTGTTCAGTCCATCACTCTTTCAGACAGTACGTAAGTGTCTCAATCTTCAACTTGTCGGTTTTCAAAACCATTTATCACATGATCCACTTTCTTGGATTGCCTGCGCTCCTCCACTGCGACTTAACAGAAAAGAGAACAGAGCAAGGCAGCTCATCTCTCACGGGGACCCAGCCTGACAGATCTGTTATTTCGGAAAAGCCTTTTACACCGGAGGGATGTGGGTGGCCTTAATGTTAAGTACATGTCCAACACTGTCAAAGTACAGCGATAAGTGAGCTTTTAAAAAGCAAGATGGGTAGTGTCTGGAACATGTTCGTTCTGCACAACGACATCAACGAAATAAATTCAGTTGACCAAATGAAATTGCTGGCCCACAGATGGCTCCAACTTTATCTTGTTCCCTATTTGCATATCTCCTAACACAATTTTGTTTTTTAAATGAGCTGATGTAGGTAACAGCTCTTAGTAAATAAAGTTAGGGACCCTAAACCTAATATTGTCAAACGCTGAGAGGAGAGAGAGAGAGAGAGAGAGAGAGAGAGAGAGAGAGAGAGAGAGAGAGAGAGAGAGAGAGAGAGAGAGAGAGAGAGAGAGAGAGAGAGAGAGAGAGGCTATCAAATGAGCTCGTGTAGGTATATAACAGCTCTTAGCTTGTAGATAAAGTTAAGGGCCCTTAACCTAACCTTGTAAACCCTGTGTAACAAATAAGAAAGAGAGAGAGACAAGTGTAGTGAGCGAGGGAGGGCTGGCAGACCTAACTTAGCGCCATCACCTGTAGCCTTTACTAAGAATATTTAATATTAACAGTTTCGCCGCTATGTAATATCATTGGGGTGTTACGTTAAAACGTGTCTGTGCATCTGTAGCATAGTATTTCCTGTTTTTTTCACTAACGACCACCTGCCCATTAAACCTCACTCTTACCCAACCCACCACAGCTACACTATTACCATATCTTACGACTCTCGCACATAAATTTACTGTGATCTTGCAAACTCTTTTCTATTGTGATGACTTCGCGTCTTGAAATAGCAAGATTAACGTCACTATCCGGTTATTGTCCCCACAACCTATTGCAGTGTCTTTGATATACAAGAATGGAAAAATAAACACAAATGCAATGTAATAAGGATCCTTTACTGACAACATTTCGCCCACACAGTAGGCTTTATCAAGTCACAAACAGATCTACCCGGGTGAATTGTATATGAGTATTTATAGGGTGGAGAGTCAAGTGGAGAATGCTGGGTAGGTTGGATCTAAGACGGACCTGTAAGGGTCGGTGTCAGACCTGTAAGAGTCCGTGTATGTAGTTATTTGGGATAACGATGAAGAAGTTTCTTGGCAATGGGGTTCAGTTATGTTATAGAAGCAGAGGCGTCGCTAGGGTTGGTGTCACCTGGGGCGGAATCTTTGGTGTCACCACCATGAAATCCAAGGCGGGGGGATAGGGGTAGTAAACTCCAGTGACATCACTGCTGCATGACCAATTACATCACTGCTGCATGACCAGTTACATCACTGATGCATGACCAGTTACATCACTGCTGCATGACCAGTTACATCACTGCTGCATGACCAGTTACATCACTGCTGCATGACCAGTTACATCACTGATGCATGACCAGTTACATCACTGCTGCATGACCAGTTACATCACTGCTGCATGACCAGTTACATCACTGCTGCATGACCAGTTACATCACTGCTGCATGACCAGTTACATCACTGCTGCATGACCAGTTACATCACTGCTGCATGACCAGTGACTAATGTTTAGCAATGAGAACGTTTAAAGGCCATAAACCGAACTTTATTAATGATAAATAATGGTAGTAATATTGAGGAAACATAAACTCAAATACCACTTTAAGTGCAGCAACAGATCCTACATTTATTCACCTTCAACAATGAAAAGAAAAAAGAAAAAGAAACAAAAACACTAGTTCCGATTTAACCTTGAGTACAGGTAACATCTTAAAGAATCTGATATTTCTTTGCCTTCAATCCTGCAAAATCATCTATCACATCATCAAAATCAATGATTTTTCCTATATAGGCCTATTTGTACTCTGTAATCCTTTAATAGGCTATATAGAAACGAAGGAATTTTTCTCGTAGGTTGCTGCAGCATGGTTTTGGTCATTAGTGTTACCTTCTTTAGAGGCTCTTATGGTGTCACCCGGTCAAGAAAGGCACATCTTAAATATCTGGAACCCACGTACTCCAATTACTGCTCCACAGATTGCATGGGAAAAAAAAACCTTTCGTTGTAGCCAGGTGGAACAGCTCAGGAGCTTGAAAGATAGTCAAAACCTGTGACATGTTCTAGAAACGAGCCTGGAGCCTCAACAGGAAGGTTTAGAGGTGCCTAAGGGATCCCACTCAACAGGAAGGTTTAGAGGTGCCTCAGGGATCCCACTCAACAGGAAGGTTTAGAGGTGCCTCAGGGATCCCACTCAACAGGAAGGTTTAGAGGTGCCTCAGGGATCCCACTCAACAGGAAGGTTTAGAGGTGCCTCAGGGATCCCACTCAACAGGAAGGTTTAGAGGTGCCTCAGGGATCCCACTCGAATAATGAAGACTGCTATACTGGGCTTAGTTTTAAATTTGCAGTTAGAATAATCCATCAAAAGGATTCACTTAATAAGCTTCTAGAACCATTAGCTATTATTCACACTATCGTAGATAAACAGAACAGGCCTACAACCAGGGAAATATACTGCTCGGCTGATGTGGATACTATCGACAAGGCTTAGAGTACTCACACTGAGATTAAACCAGCAACAATTACCTGGTGGAAATCTGTCAGAACAGCCCAAGACTGTTCAATTGCCTCCCAGCATACATAAGGGAGATTACCAATAGACCCCTGACTGTCTTCAAGAAGGCACTGGACAGGCACCTAAAGTTAGTACCTGACCAACCTGGCTGTGGTTCGTACGTCAGCTTGCGTGCGGCCAGCAGTAACAGCCTGGTTGATCAGACCCTGATCCAACATCGGAAAGGTGGGTGGGGTGGCACAGTACGTCTGAGATCACTTGAACTGCTGCATAAAAACTGGTATAAAGTCTGAAACAACACATACTGAGTGTCTGGGTAGAATTTTCAGGGGCATGAAAAAATTATTTTAAGAGTGATATACCGACCCCCCGAACTTGGATAGAGATCAAGGGAGACTACTGTGGGAGGAAATTGTTTAGGCCACAAGGCACGATAACGTAGTAATTCTAGGAGACTTTATTCAGATTGGAATTCCTTGACAGGGAATTCAGAATCTAGCAAATTCTTAGAGGTAGTTCTGGATTATTTTTTTAAAATAGTTTGTTACAGAACCTACAAGGGGTAATAACCTGCTTGACTTGGTTCTGGTAAACAAGGAAACCCTTGTTCATAATTTAGAAATTACAGAGGAACTTGTTGCAAGTATGATAGTATGGATAACTCAGTAACTGTCCCAAATTTTTACTTAGATTACAGTGGACTTAAAGAACACCTATTATCTGTGGACTGGGATAACGAAGACACCTATCAGTACGATAGCTTTTTAAAACTGTACATGCTGCCAAAAGAATGTTTATTGCATAAAAAGAAAAGATCGAATAGAAATGATCCGAAATTGATGAATAATAGGTTCAAAAATATTTTTGGGCAGAAGGAATTTAAGGCACATCGAAAGAGGAGATGCTAACCTTATTGGCCAAAGCTGATATTATCAGAAGTCACCTTAATAAGATAATTTCATTAGTGAGTCTCAGCACGGACTCGCTGAAGGTTGTTCCTGCCTGGCAAATTTACTAACATCTTTCAAGCATTTGACGCAGTAAACAACGATAAGTTGAAGAATTGAGACACTTATGCAACACATGGGAATCTTTATTGAAGAAACGTTTCGCCACACAGTGGCTTCATCAGTCCAATACAAAGTAGAAATGGGTAAGGCGAGGAGAAGTTCGAGGTAATCAGTCCCTCAACCTGGAATCGATGTGTTCAGTTCATCACTTGTAGGAAATGCAGCATAGGGTCAGAGAGGTGGCTTATATATTGCAGGTTGAGGGACTGATTACCTCAAACTTCTCCTCTCCTTACCCATTTCTACTTTGTATTGGACTGATGAAGCCACTGTGTGGCGAAACGTTTCTTCAATAAAGATTCCCATGTGTTGCATAAGTGTCTCAATTCTTCAACTTGTCGGTTTTCTAAACCATTCATCACACAAACAACGATAAAGAATGTGATGTAGTTATCTGGATTTCGGTAAAGCCTTCCATAGAGTACCTCACAAAAGCCTATTAAGAAAACTCGCAACTCATGGTATAGGAGGTAAAGTTCTCACATGGATTGAGGGATGGCTGACCAATAGGAGGCAGAATGTTTTCATTAATAGGGTCAAGTCAGAACGGAGACCTTCACTAGTGGTTCCACAAGGATCAGTTCTGGGTACATTGTTGTTCATAATTTCCATTACCTTGATGAAGGAATAATAGGAAGCATGAGTCAATTCGCTGATGACAAAAATAGGCCAAATAATCGATTCTAAGGAGAACAGTAATGAACTCCAGGAGGATACAGACAAATTAATGTCATGGCCTGAAAAGTGGCAGATGCACTTCAGTGTGGACAAGCGTAAAGTTTAAATCCTTAGGAAAGAAAATAACTCTCATAGTTATAAACTAGATGATGTAGAGCTGAATCATGCATAATGTGAAAAAGACTTGGGAGTCATGTAAGCAAAAATCTGACGCTAAGACAATAGTACCTAAGTATGCACAATAAGGCTAACAGATTACTTGGATTTATGTCAATAATTATAAGTAGCAGAAGTCCAAGCATTATTTTACAGCTCTATTAATCAATTAAGAACATAAAGAAGGAACACTGCAACGGGCCTACTGACCCATGCGGAGCAGGTCCATGTCCCCCCCACAGGTCCAACTCACACCCACCCACACCCACTCATGTATTTATCCAACCTATTTTTAAAACTACACAACGTTTTAGCCTGAATAACTGTACTCGGGAGTTTGTTCCACTCATCCACAACTCTATTACCAAACCAGTGCTTTCCTATATCCTTTCTGAATCTGAATTTTTCCAAATTGAAACCATTGCTGCAAGTCCTGTCTTCGCTGGAAATTTTCAGCACGCTATTTACATCCCCTTTATTTATTCCTGTTTTCCATTTATACACCTCGATCATATCCCCCCTAATTCTACACCTTTCGAGAGAGTGCAGATTCAGGGCCCTCAGTCTATCCTCATAGGGAAGATTTCTGATACATTGGATCATCTTTGTCATCCTCCTCTGTACGTTTTCCAGAGCATTTATATCCATTTTGTAATACGGTGACCAGAACTGAGCAGCATAGTCTAAATGAGGCCTAACCAAGGATATATAGTGTTGAAGAACAACCTGAGGACTTCTATTATTTATATTTCTAGATATGAAGCCAAGAATTCTGTTAGCTTTATTGCGAACACTAAGGCACTGTTGCCTTGGTTTTAAATTACTGCTAACCAGAACTCCTAAATCCTTTTCGCAATCAGTAGCATTAAGATCTACATCATTTAGTTTATATGTGGATTTCAGATACATTGGATCATCTTTGTCATCCTCCTCTGTACGTTTTCCAGAGCATTTAAATCCATTTTGTAATACGGTGACCAGAACTGAGCAGCATAGTCTAAATGAGGCCTAACCAAGGATATATAGTGTTGAAGAACAACCTGAGGACTTCTATTATTTATATTTCTAGATATGAAGCCAAGAATTCTGCTAGCTTTATTGCGAACACTAAGGCACTGTTGCCTTGGTTTTAAATTACTGCTAACCAGAACTCCTAAATCCTTTTCGCAATCAGTAGCATTAAGATCTACATCATTTAGTTTATATGTGGCATGGTTATTTACCTGTCCAACATTTAGAACTTTGCATTTGTCAATATTAAACTGCACCTGCCACTTCTCCGACCATTTAATCAGTCCATTCAAATCATCCTGGAGTGCTCTAGTGTCCTCATTAGAATGAATTGGACGGCCTATTTTGGTGTCATCAGCAAATTTGCTTATGTCGCTATTTATTCCCTCATCTATGTCGTTTATGTAAATTGTGAACAACAACTGGCCCAACACTGACCTCTGAGGAACACCGCTTGTGACGTGCCCCCATTCTGATTTCTTCCCATTTATGCAAACTCTCTGCTGTCTATTTGTCCGCCATGCCTCTACCCAGGAAAAAAATTCTCCTCCTATTCCGTGTGCCTTAAGTTTCCTCAATAGCCTCTTGTGTGGAGCTCTATCGAATGCCTTACTGAAGTCCATATACACAATATCATATTCATTACCATGATCTACCTCCTCAAACACCTTAGTGAAAAAAGTTAGTAAATTCGTAAGACAGGAACGCCTCTTTGTAAAACCGTGTTGAGATTCATTAATCAATCTGTGCCTGTCAAGATGGCTACGAATTGCTTCGGCAATTATTGATTCCATAAATTTTCCCACCATGGAGGTAAGGCTTATTGGTCTATAGTTCGAAGCCAAGGACCTGTCACCTGCCGTAAAAAGATTAGCCAAAGGTATGCTAAGTTCCTCTTTACATTCCTTTAACACCCTTGCAAGCAGTTCATCAGGGCCTGGGGATTTGTTAGGTTTTAGTTTCTCTATTTGTCTCAGGACCATGTCACTAGTTACCGCAATCGTACATAGTTTATCATCATCCTGTTCTACGTAATCTATTATTTCAAGAATATCGCTAGTATTTTCCTGGGTGAAAACTGAGATGAAGTAGGTATTTAGATTTTCACTCATATCCTTATCACTGTCAGTGATCTGACCAGAGTTACTTTTAAGTGGGCCAGTCTTGTCCCTAATCTTACTTCTGTATACCTGAATCCTTTAGGGTTAATCTTTGAATCCCTTGCGACCTTAGCCTCATAATCCCTTTTTACTTTTCTTATTCCTTTCTTTATTTCTCTTTTTAATTGAATATATTGATTTCTTAACTGCCCATCCCCTCTTTTGATACGCCTATATATGCCTCTCTTTTGACCAATGAGATGTTTTAATCTATTGTTCATCCATTTGGGATCATTTTTGTTAGATCTAATTTCCCTACTTGGAACTTTATTTTGAATATTGTCTTTTAAACATATCCCTGAGGTATCCCGGTAATAACTGCTGTTTTTAACCCTAATGCTGCAGCCTGATTGTTTCCCACAAACACTCATACCTCTATAATCTATGAGTTTAAATTCCTAGACAAGTCATCGATTACCTTCTCAATTGAATTGGCTAATGTAACCACTCCATCCCAAGAGAGATGAACCCCATCCCTTGCATACATATCACGTTTGTTAAAGAATAGGTCCCAGTTATCAGTGAATCGGATTGCAAGTTCCTTGCAGCACCTGTCTAGCCAGCAATTTATACCAATTGCCCTAGACATCCATTCATTGCCCACTCCCTTTCTAGGCAAGATGCCACATATGACTGGGATCCCTCCCTTAGACCTAACACTTCTATGGCTGACCTGTACTTATCCAGCAGCTCCTCTCTCATGCCCTTCCCACTGTCATTACCCCCAGCACTAAGACAGATAATGGGCTTGTTCCCATTACCTGCCATAATATTATCCAACCTGCTGACTATGTCACTAACACCAGCTCTAGGAAGACGCACTCTCTGTCTGACCTTTCTGTCTCTGTTACAAAATGCACGGTCCATATATCTTATCTGAGATTCGCCTACTATTAAAATATTCTTACCTTGATTAGCAGGGAAATCAGTGGCACCTTCAACCTCACTAACCACTGAAGTACACTCGTCTTGGAGAACAGAGAATCGATTTCCTACCTTCACATCTTCTCTATTAACTCTCATCTTCCTTCTTCCTGAACTGTGAACCATTTGCCACTTAGAGCGGCTGCCACTATCACTGCTGGTGACCATTCCTTCCTTACCAGCTAAATCCTTCTCACACTCGCTCCCAAACTTATCTATGCGAAACTTCATCCTCCTATTTTCCTCCTGAAGAAGTAGAATCTCCTTCTTCAACACTTGAACCTGAGATTCTAAAACACTACAACAAGCCATGGTGCTTGGTAACAGCCCACGCTAACTCCCAAGAGCTTAGGCAGGTAGGACCGCAGGTGACCACTGACCTCAGCGTACTGGGACCACTGACCTATTATTCAGATTATGCGGCTCAGGTTTGTTCGCCATATTACAGAATAAATGCCCTGTCAAACATATAGAAAGGGATGACAAAAATAATCAACCGTACAAGGAATCTTCTATTTGAAGACAGAAAATCTTGGTAAAACCCTTGGTAATAGATACTGAGCCTGAAGTCGATGTAATCAGTTCCTCAGCCTGGAGTCGATGTAGTCAGTTTTTCAGCCTGAAGTCGATGTAATCAGTTCCTCAGCCTGGAGTCGATGTAGTCAGTTCTTCAGCCTGAAGTCGATGTAATCAGTTCCTCAGCCTGGAGTCGATGTAATCAGTTCCTCAGCCTGGAGTCGATGTAATCATTTCCTCAGCCTGGAGTCGATGTAGTCAGTTCTTCAGCCTGAAGTCGATGTAATCAGTTCCTCAGCCTGGAGTCGATGTAATCAGTTCCTCAGCCTGGAGTCGATGTAATCAGTTCCTCAGCCTGGAGTCGATGTAATCAGTTCCTCAGCCTGGAGTCGATGTAATCAGTTCCTCAGCCTGGAGTCGATGTAATCAGTTCCTCAGCCTGGAGTCGATGTAATCAGTTCCTCAGCCTGGAGTCGATGTAATCAGTTCCTCAGCCTGGAGTCGATGTAATCAGTTCCTCAGCCTGGAGTCGATGTAATCAGTTCCTCAGCCTGGAGTCGATGTAATCAGTTCCTCAGCCTGGAGTCGATGTAATCAGTTCCTCAGCCTGGAGTCGATGCAATCAGTTCCTCAGCCTGGAGTCGATGTAATCAGTTCCTCAGCCTGGAGTCGATGTAATCAGTCCATCAGTCGTGATAAAAATACGTGGGATAATGTACTGTAGACTGGTGAGGTATGTTGAAAATGGTGTAAAATGGCGAAAAGCAAATTAGGTTAATTTTGTCCCAGGATGCGACCCACACAAGTCGACTAATACCCAGGTACCCATTTTGCTGATGTGTGAACAGGGAGAGCAGGTGTCTTATAGAAACACGTCTTAATGTTTTCCAGCCCTACCGGGGATTCAATCCCTGGACTTCAGTGTGTGAGCTGAGTGCGCTAGCCATCGAACTACGTGACACCTGTGCAACATTTCGGTATCATAACTGTTGAAACGTTTCGCCTACACAGTAGGCTTCTGGGCACATCTTCATAAGAACAAGAACACTTCACCACTGGATAACGCTTATTTATATTTGGAATAACGCTTATTTATATTTGGAATAACGCTTATTTATATTTGGGATAACACTTATTTATATTTGGAATATTATTATAATCAAAAAGAAGCGCTAAGCCACAAGGGCTATACAGCGCTGCAGGGTAGGGAAGGAAGCGAGGGTACTGGATGGTAGAAGGGAGGAGGGATGATCAGTAGGTTACAGAAAACAGCGGGGCAGGGGATAGTACGGGGGTAGGGGGTAGCAAAAGATTTAAGTAGAAAGGGCTGAAGGTATCAGAATTTGTGAAGTCAGTTGTTGTCAAAAAGTCAATGAGAGAGTCTGGATGAAAGGTGGGTCCATCAGCGAGAAGGGAAGGTAAAGAGAGAGCAGCAGAGCGAAGACGACGACGGAGGTAAATTCTGCGTGCTCGTTGATAAAGTGGGCAGTCCAACAGAATATGGCTGACTGATAATGGAACTTGGCAATTCTCACAGAGAGGTGCAGGGTGCCTCTCCATGAGATATCCATGAGTAAGACGAGTATGGCCAATGTGAAGATGGGAGAGAGTAGTCTCCCAACCTCGACACTGGTGATAAGAAGACGGCCAGTAACCTCTACTCGGTTTAATAGATTGAAGTTTGTTGCCAAGCATAGTAGACCAACGTTGTTGCCAACGGGTGTGAAGTTGGTAAGATATTGCAGCAAAATAGTCCGTAAATGGAATACCTCTACATGAAACTGGTAGGTCATGTACTTCTGACCGTGCAGCAGTGTCTGCCTGTTCATTGCCCTGTACGTCAACATGACCAGGGACCCAACAAAAAACAATATCTTTATGCTTGGTAAAGATGCGGCGTAGCCAAAGCTGGATACGGAGGACTAAGGGGTGAGGTGTATCAAATTTCTGTATAGCCTGTAAAGCACTAAGGGAGTCTGAGACAACCATAAATGATGACACAGGCATAGATGCAATACGGATAAGTGCTGTAAGGATGGCATACAATTCAGCAGTAAAAATACTAGCCGAAGATAGTAAATGCCCTTGTACGACGCTGTCCGGAAACACTGCTGCGAATCCTACGCCGTCAGAAGACTTAGAGCCATCTGTGTACACAGCAATGGCATGAGAATGAGAGTGAAAGTGGTCAAGAAAATGAGAGCGGGAAGTGATCGAAGACAGTTGGGCTTTCGAGCAAGGTAGAGAGAAGGAACAGACTAGAACAGCTGGAACTTCCCAGGGGGGTAGGGAAAAGTGAGATGCTACATGTACATAGAAAGGTGGTAATTGAAGAGAAGACAAGAGCGAATGAAGGCGAAGAGAGAAGGGACGGAGTAAACAGGGGCGGCGAACAAATAAAGAATGTCTACTAATATCAGTGACCATTCTATAAATGGAAGGATTGCGGAGATCATGAGAGCGTACATAGTAGCGAAGGCAGTGGGCATCACGGCGATCGGATAAGGATGGAACGTTCGCTTCTGCATAGAGGCTCTCGACAGGGGAAGAGCGAAAAGCACCAAGGCATAAACGTAATCCTTGGTGATGAATGGGGTTAAGGCTAGAGAGAGTAGCAGGAGATGCCGCTGAATAGATCTGGTCACCATAATCAAGTTTCGATAAGATAAGGGTGAAATGTAGGTGAAGAAGGGTTCGACGATCAGCTCCCAATGAAAGATGAGCAAGGGTTTTAAGGAGGTTCAGCCGGCTGTGGCAAGTTGCCTTCAGAGAGGTAATGTGAGGTTTCCAGGATAACCTACGATCAAAGAGGAGGCCCAGAAACTTGACTGTATCACGTTCAGGGATACGGGAGCCATAGAGGTACAAAGGATGATGGGAGATGACAGAGCGTCTAGTGAAAGTAATTTGGTGGGTTTTAGTGCTGGAAAATTTAAACCCACGTGTGGTGGCCCAATTGGAAACACGGTCGACTGCATGCTGGAGAGAAACTGTAATAAGGTGACAGTCAGCGCCTGCACAGGCAATAGCGAAGTCATCAACATAGAGTGATGACCAAATATTTGATGGAAGACTAGAGGCCAAATCATTAATAGCAAGGAGAAAAAGTGTTGTGCTCAGAACACATCCCTGGGGGACTCCTTCAGCTTGGATAAAGTCCGGGGAAAGCACATTATTAACACGGAAATGCCTGTCAGTTAAAAAGTTCTTAAGGAAGGTTGGCAGATTGCCTCGAAGGCCTAAGGAGTGGGCTTGGGCTAAAATATTATACCTCCAAGTTGTGTCATATGCCTTCTCAAGGTCAAAAAATATGGCAATAACTGAGTGGTTATTCGCAAAGGCATTACGAACATACGTATCCAAGCCTAGTAAGGGGTCTATAGTAGAACGTCCCTTACGAAAGCCATATTGACGAGTGGAGAGACTGTTGTGTGTCTCTAAATACCACACTAAACGTCTATTTACTAGGCGTTCCATCACTTTGCAAACTGCACTGGTAAGAGCAATGGGACGATAGTGGGAGGTTTCATGTCCCGTAGTGCCTGGTTTGCGGAAAAGGAGAACAATGGCGGATTTCCACAGCTGTGGAAGAACTCCTTGTGACCAAATAAGATTGTAAAGGCGTAATAGGACTGCAAGGGCTGACTGATGTAAATGTTGTAGCATACGAATATGAATGTCGTCGGGCCCAGCTGCCGATGATCGGCAAGCTGAGAGTGTTGCCTCCAGTTCTTGAAGTGTAAAAGGCACATTATACTGTTCTTCTCTGAGAGAAGAAAAGTCCAAGGGTGCTAACTCTCTGGCAGACTTTGAGGAAAGAAATGAGGGGCATAGATGGAGTCCCTGAGAAATACGGACCAGATGATTGCCAATTTCATTGGCAACATCTAGTGGGTTTGCTATATCTACACCGGTAACCCGCAGAACAAGAGCCGGGTCAGGAGAATATTCACCACTCAGTTTTCGTACTTTTTTCCAGACTGCACTCATAGAGGAAGGCCAAATCTCCCCCAAACAAGTGCATTTAGCACCCGGATGACACGGCGGGATGTGCCCCTTTGCTTAAATTTCCCAAGAAGTCTTTTGGGGTTTCCCTATTGTCGGGTTCCTCCCCCATGCACCCGGTTTAAAACATACTGCACGAGCAAAAACGGGAGACCCAAGGGCCATTTCAGAATCCCCTTTAAAGTTGGGGGGGGTATAAAATGAAAGTTGGGGTTAAACGGGGGGACGGGGAAAAAAGGTGTAAAAGTCATCGATGGAGGGGGGAAAGGGAAAACCCTCTCAAAAAACAGTTTAAGGTTAAAAAAGGTTTCCCAAAATTTCCCTGATCAAATTCCCAGGGGGGATGCGAAGGGTGGTGAATATAAAGGGGGAAAGTAAGGGGGTTTTGGGAAAGGGGCGCCTTTGGAAGTCCGGAAAGGCCGGACCCAAGTGGAAGTCTTGAAAGGGAAGGAAGAGCAGAACAAAAAGAGATCGATGAAGAGAGAGTGGGCCCGGGGATCAAAATGGGTGTAGTCCCTGTTTTTAAAAACATGGGGGGGTGGGTGGCAAAAAAACCCTCTAACTGAATGAAAGGGAAGGGCAGGAGACCCCTTTTAAACCCCTAATGGTTAAATGATTATTATGTATATAAAGGGATATTACCTTTCTTTTTAATTTTATAATGCTTATATTTGGATAAGGGCCCAAAACCCGAAAATGTATGATTTTATATTATTTTTTGGGCCTTTATATTTTTATTTGTTTTTATTTGTTAGGATGTATAAAAATGTGTTTCAGTCTTTTGTAAAAACTCTGTAATTATCGCGTGCTCTTTTCTCCGGCTTCTGAGTTTTGCAGTTTCCAGGGAACTATCACGTGATCGGGGGGGTTCCTACCTCTCGGAAGTAGTCGGTCTGCTGTAGACTGCTTTTGGTTGGACAGATTTCTGTCTCATTATTTTTTGGTTCGAGAACTTTTCTAAAAAATTATTGTTATAAACTTAGTGTTTTTTTCGAGTTGTAGTAAAGGGTTGGGTTTAATTGACCCCTTGAAAATCCCGGCCCCGGGGTATGGCTTCGGGACTAATTTTTGATTTGGTTTCCCTGTTTTTGTCACAGTCAGGTTTTTCCTATCGGGAAAATAGATTCAGTAAAGGGATTTTTAATTTTTGTGGGAAAAATCTGCTGATGGCCCCTACTTAGTGTAAATTATATTATTTCCCATTTCCCCAAATTCTGTTGCAGTCGCGATATTCTTCTATTTGGGCAGCATTTTTTTTTTTCCCCAGACTTTTAAAGGTTCCGTGGTCAAAAGTTAGTTTTTTGAGGATTTTGTCAGTCACTTTTTTAAGTCTTATTCGAGTTTTTGAGACATGGCAAACTCCCTTAAGGCATTTTAAAACCATACACACACTTGAAACATATTTGTAATATCTTATTAAATGTTAATTACCTGAGGGGCCCAAAAATTTTTTAAATTTTAAAATTTAATTTTCCAAAAACAAAAATTGAACGTCTTGTACAACATACCAGGTGGATGTATGTACCTGACTGAGTCTCTCGTAGTACAATTATTTTCGTGATGTATGCCAAAGTGAAACAGTTAATTGATACTCTGACTTTGTCTGAGTTAAGTACATTAAAACTTCAGACGTGTTGGCAAGTAGCCAAGTATCTCGGTGTGACGTATAACAGGAATTACACCGCAGAAACTGTCAGAGCATTAATTAAAGATATATTGTTTCCTGCTCATACAGAGATGTCTGATTATGATTCAGATTTAGAAAGTCTAGTGTCACAATTAGGAAGTATGACTCTATTTGGTGAAGATGAAAGAGCAACTAAGGCAGAAGTGAGCCTAGTGTCTGAGCCTAGTGTAGCTCAGTTCTCGCTCACGCCTTCCCTCACTGACACTATAGTACAGAGTATAGCTGGTAGTATGACACAGCCTAATACTAGTACAGTGTATGATACACCTGTATCTACTTATCCTAGACCAGATCTAGACACTCTAGAGACGGCTGGACCAAGTGTCCGACCTAAGGACCGTCCAGACCATGTTAATTTCCCTACTCCTCCATTACCCACTGGTCCTATCTCTCAGGAACAGTTTGAGAGGTTGGAACGCCTCATTATGTTGCAGACTGCACAAATTGAGGCACAGAGGAGATTGAACGAAGAAGATTTCCAAAGAGAAAATGTTCGTCTGTTAAGACAACAGACTGATATATCACAGGACACATTTAATGTGCAGAAAGCTGCATCCATGGTTCCTAAGTTTTTTGAAAGTGACTTAGACACATATTTTGATGTGTTTGAGAACCAGGCACGTGCTATGAACTGGCCACGTAAGCACTGGGCAACATTGCTGCATACTGCTTTGACGGGAAGAGCTCAAACTTGTTCTGCAGCTTTGCCATTTGCTAAGTACATTAGTTATGACGCTGTCAAACAAACTATTCTAGAGACATATAACTTGTTACCTGTAAGTTATCAAAGAGCATTTCGTACGTTACAACGACGACAAGATCAAACTTGTGTAGAGTTTGCTCGTGAGAAAAAAGTTGCATTTCAGAGGTGGTGTAGAGCTGCTAAATGTAACAACTACGACAGCCTTGTTCAGTTGTTACTACACGAAGAGTTTAACAACTGTATGTCTGCTGACATACAAGAATATCTGATCGATCATACTACCTCGGATATTCTGGAAACTGCAGCATTAGCAGACAATTACGAGATTTCTCACAAACTTGTACGTACTAAAACACAAAGAAACAAGGTAACTAAAAATTGTCCTAGAAGTTGGCAACCTAAATCAGCTGCTCATTGCCGGCCTGATGTACCTGCTACTGTAACTTCTCGTACCTTTACCAGGAAAACTCACAATCCTGAATCTGTCTCTGTGGCTAGACAGAAATCTGATATCGAGAAGAAGAAAGTTAAATGTACCTATTGTAACAGAAAAGGACATACTAGAGAGTATTGCTATAAGTTAGAAAGAGATACGAGAAACAGTCGTGCGGCTGGCGCCCCCACTCAAGTCGTATCCTCTTCCGAGCAACAAAGGCACCAAAATCCTAGCAATACCTCTGATCCTACTGTTTTAGATAATGTTACTCAGGATAGATGACTAGCGTCAGAAAGTGTATCTGACGAAAAGATTCGTTCAGCGATGAGTCCTTACTTTTCGAGAGATAAAGTAGGATTTGACGAATCACATCTAACTGAGATAATTTCTTTCAGAGACACTGGCAGTTATCTCACGTTATTAAGAGAAGATGTACTGCCCATAACTGACGATACCTATTGCAAGATAGATGTATTGTTAGAAGCCTATGGAGGGGCTGTTATAAAAGTGCCTCTGCACAAAGTTTATATTGAAACAAGCTATTATACTGGTTATATTTCAGTGGGTATATCCAGTGGTGTATTTCCCATCAGGTCAGTGGACTTGTTGATAGGGAACGATATCCTTCATGCTGGTATATGTAAAGAACCACTTGTGATTGATAATAACACTGATGATAATTATGCCATTGAAGCTTGTAGAGAGAAACCTATTTTATTTCCTCTCAGCGCAATTACTAGAGCTATGTCAAAGATTCAACAACCATCCTTGTCTCCTGTTGAGTTAGTGGATGACAATGATTTGGGGTTGAATATGTTGTTTAGTGACGCTCTGCGCCCAGGATCATTAACACTGACTCCCCCTGGTCATCAACCTAGTCAGGACACAACTGACGTTAAATTTCTAACTCATGATGATTTAATCAAGGATCAGTTTGTTGATCAGTCACTGGAAAGACTGAGAGATATAGCAGTTACTGAGAGTGAAGCAAAGGATCTCGATAATTGTTACTATTATAGTAACGGTGTACTGATGGAGAAAAATACATGTAAGTTGTCAGCTGATAGTGTTTCCACCACAGTCAAGCATCTCGTAGTGTTACCAGTTACATTTCGTGAACAAGCCATTGATTTTGCTCACAATAGTCCCATAGGAGGACATTTGGGTGTCAAGAAGACACTCGGTAAACTGGCAAAACATTTTACTTGGCCAAAGATGAAGGAAACAGTAGCTGATCATGTGCGACGTTGCCACGTGTGTCAAGTGACAGGCAAGCCAGCACACACACCTCCACCTACACCTCTCACTATGAGCTCTAGTAGCAAAGTTCAGTTCACCTGGACTAGAGATTGTTCAGACTCGTTCAAAAGGTTGAAGCGCTTGCTCTCCTCTGCTCCTGTGTTGAAGAGTCCTAATTTCAATCTTCCCTTCTTTTTACATATAGATGCGAGTGGTTATGCAGTGGGTGCTGTGCTGCTCCAACAGTCAACATCCACTGATATTCTCCATCCTATATGTTACTATTCATCTAAGCTTAAACGACACCAGAAAAATTATGCCACTATTGAGAAAGAGGCTCTAGCTCTTGTGGTGTCCTTGGAACATTTTGACGTGTATTTGGGCACTTCCCCATTTAAAATTAACGTTTTTTCAGACCACAATCCACTCACTTATATAAATACCATGAAAAGTAAAAATGCTAGGATCATGAGGTGGGCCCTCAGAATCCAACCTTATTCTATTAGTATAAAACACATAAGTGGTCATTGTAATGTAATTGCTGACGCTCTGTCTCGTCCTTAATAATTATCAGTTACATTAAATTAACGTAATTTTATGCCCAAATACCTTTTGTTACTTGCTATGTCAAATTCAGTAAAGTAACTTAATCCCTCCAGCCCATATTAACTATATATACTCATGTCATGTCTAATTATTATATTTATATATTCACAGTAATGTTGTGTGAGGAGGAGACAAGCTGAGTGTTGAGTGAGTAGTGTGGTGCGGGTGATGTACTGCGTGACGCAACACTGTCCTGCCGCAGACCCCCCCCCCTCACTACACACCTTAAGCTGTTTCATACTCAGATGTTCATACTGCCTCGCATTCCACAACCACTACTTAAGAGTGGAATGCAGTCTCCTCTACTATGATCGAGCCTCAACGTGCCCTCCTTGTCAGCGCTATCCTGTCTCTACACTGATGTACATAACCACGAGTATGAAGAGATACGATACTGTGTACTGCCCTAGTACTAGGGGCATATCCTAGTGACGGACGCTGTGAAATTGTAGAGGTGCTTGGCACAAGAGAGACTCTGAGTAATATTTATATTGATAATAATATTGATATGAGTAATCAGTAATAATGTGAAAGACATTAATGCAACTCCTAGTGCGACCCTCTGTCGTGTTGGGGGGGGGGGGTGTTGCAACCCCTGAATGGGTTACAATGATTATTATGTATATATAATGTATATTACCTTTTCATTTAATTTTATATTGCTTATATTTGCGATAATAGCTAAATCGTAAATGTATGACTTTATATTATTATTTGACTGTTATATTGTTATTTAGCTTATGTTGTTAGGATGTATATAAAATGTGCTCAGTTAGTCTTGATTGTCAAACTACTGTAATTATCGCTTGTCGCTCGTTATACTGCCGGCTTCTGAGCTGCAGTTGTCCACGTAGCTATCACGTGATCGAGGGGGGGGTGTCCTCACCTCTCGTGAAGTTTTCAGTCTGCGGTAGACTCGCTTGGTGGTTGGACAGATTGTCTGTCTCATTATTCTTGTTAGTTCTGTAGAACTTTGTTCACAGAACATTGTGTAGACTTAGTGATTTTCGACGTTGTACTGAGGTTGTGTGTCGCTTAGACACTCTGAACATCTCAGGTCCTTAGCTATAGCTTCTGACCTAATTTTGTACTGGTTCCTGTGTATTGTCACAGTCACAGTTTTTCCTATGCTGAACATAGATTCAGTATTATGGGAGTTTTGTAACTTTTGTGGAGGATCTGCTGATGGTCCCTACTTAGTGTCGTTATATTATCTCCCAGTTCCTGATTCTGTGTCGCAGTCGCTTGATATTGCATTGCTATTGGGCTTAGCATTCTTTGTTGTTCAAGCAGACTGTTCGGGTTGCCAGTCGGTCAAGAAGTTAGTTTATTTGAGGACTTTGTCAGTCACTTGTTTAAGTCTTATTCGAGTCTTGAGACATAGCTAACTACTTAAGAGCACTTACACGCATACACACACTTACTTGTACATATTTGTAATATCTTATTAAATGTTAATGTACCTGACGGTACTTAAGAATTATAAATGTGATATGTGCTTTCAGCACAATAATATTGAACTCGAGAGATTGATTTTATTTTGATTGCTGTATTTAATTTACTTTGATAATATACCTCTAGACAACTTACTACTTAATAAATTTATTAAATTTTAATTTCTCTAGTTAGTAGCCTACCAGTTGTAATCCTAAAGCACTATTGAACCATACTGAATTTTAATGGATAATTGGACAAGGATACTGACTACTTGTTACGAAAACCCAGTAACAGGCTGGATGCTAGAAGGGCAGTCCTTTCTAGTATTCACTGGAGATCTCTAAGCTTTTAGAATCGCGTTTTTTGTAACAATCAGGAAAAGGATCTGAAGAATACAATATATTATAGCCTGAGATGGGAGAGATAACAGCAGTGTGTAATTTTGGTTCCTGTAAGCAAACACCAACAGGGGAAAACTGGGAGAGTAACATCTGAAGCTCACCCCGATTACCCCTGAGGCCACGTATATTCCACTGTAAATAAGCCATGATTGGCAATGATAAAGATACCTGAAATCCGCAGGTAAGGGTTCCTACGGACAAGAGGGGTTAGAAAAGTCCACATGCGGAGGCAGTGGAAAACGTTCAAGCAGCGAAGGAACGGTGTGCTGTGAAGAAAGGAGTTGCGCAGATGGAGTAGAGGAGAGAGAAGGAGCGGAGGGTGGATCAGTGTCCATTGATGGTTTGGTCTCTGCAATATATTCAGAGATTGCTTCAAGTGTTTCAGAATTCAGAGACGTCGTATGGGAGACAATATTGGAAATGGTAGGGGGAGGATGAGTAAAGATTGAAACTGTAATGGACTGTACCAAGGTAGGGGGGGATGGAAGGGTGGAGGGAACTGGAGAAGCATGGAAGGGGACAGAAGAGGCAGAAACCTGGGAGGTGGCAGAAGAGGAAGAAACTTGGGAGGGAACAGGGGAGGAAGGTACAGTACGAGGAGGGTGAACCTCTACACTTGTAACAGAGCCAATGAGAGGGGGAGAACCAGGTACAGAGACAGGGAAGGTAAAATGAGGAGGTGGAAGATGGGTAGGTGTTAACGGACCTTTTTTTGACTTTTGAGAAGTAGAGGGACGATTGGGAGGAGGTGTCATACGAGATCTCGTCGCTACTGAGGCTTGTGAGAGAGAACACGAAGAAGCAAGATCAGACTGAGACGCTGAAGTAGGGACGTCTGAGCCGAGGACAGCAAAAGAATTAGCTACAGGAGTGACTATGGGAGAGGTAACCACAGAGGTGGGTGCAGAAGATGGGATACCAGAAGTGGGGGGACGTTTTGAAACACGGGAATAAGAAACACGAGGTAGTCTCCCTTGGAGGCAGAGATGAGAAACTGCCATGGCATAAGGGAGACCTTCTGCCTCTTTGAGGTAACGGATTTCCCGCTCGTTTAAGTAGACTTGACAACGGCGAGAGTACGAAGGGTGAGCCTCATGACAATTAAGGCAAGAGGGAGGTCGATTGCAAGACGTATTAGAATGGTCATCAGCACCACAGACTGGGCATTCGGCGATAGATCTGCAATATTTCGCTGGATGGCCAAATCGCCAGCAATTTCTACACTGTTGCAGTGTAGGGATCACCTTTCGAACTTGTAACCGATGTCCTGCTACATAAACTGAGGATGGGAGTTCACGGCTGTCAAAAGTTAAATGAGCCACATTGCTAGGGTATCGTCTCCGCCCGCGGGCAGGAAGAACGTAAGTGTCTACCTTGAGGATTGGGAGATCTTGGAGTTCCAGCTGTTCAAGAATGTCAGTGCCACATGTCTGGAAATTTTGTTGAACTATGGTATGGGGCAGAATGATGGTACCACTACAAGAATTGAGGGAATGATGCTTTTCAATAGTTACAGGAAGAGTATCGATATGGGAAAGACGAGAAAGCTCATGAGCCTGGGTAGCATTCTGTACGGTGACGATGCGCATACCGCTCTTAAGAGCATGAAAAGAAATATCTTTACCAACATGGCGTAGGAGTGCCTTGCCAATACTGTGGTCAGAAAGATAGGCAGTAGAGGAAGTCGGTCGTAAAGTGAAGAATTTAGTCCATTGTGCAGTCTGAAACTGAGTGTGGAAAGATAGTGAAGGACGTGTCGATCTTTTCTGAGAAGAACGAGAAGATGGAGAAGTATCATCAGCAGGTAATTGTCGTTGTCATTTAGGCGTGGGACCAGAGTTGGTCCGACGTGGAACGGGCCGGCGATTCGAAAATTGCCGCACCGTAGAGGGAGAGGCCGGAAGCATAGTCAGAGGAGAGCGAAGGTCAGATAAATCGAAGGAGTCAGTCGAGGCCTCAGTACCTGAAGCGGGTGAGGAAACAGCACCGGCAAGAGGTACAGAGGCATGAGGAGTGTCCAAAGAGTGGTCCAAAGATGAGGTGGGGTCAGAATGGGGTGCAGTATCAAGAAGGGGCCCGTGGGTAGCAGGTTCGTGGACTAGGGCTGCCATGATTAGGTTACTTCTTTCTTTTTGTTTTTAAGAAAAAAAAGTAAAGAAAATAAAATAAAAAAAAAAGAATAAAAAAAGGGGGGACTGGGGAGGGATAGTTCCTAGGAGAAATGAAAGGGCCAGAAATCTCCCTCCGCGCCCAAGAGGACCTCAGCACCGCAAGTAGCACAGATGCAGCATGGAACCCGTGCCATACCCTACCCATCATGCCAGTAAACCGGCAATCCAGGATAGCAACCTCACATCTGCCGAGCTACCTCGGTGGACAAAAGAGAGGGCGGCCGGAAATCCGCCACAAAGCATACCTCCTTCGGCCACCACCCCCGGAATCCGAAAGGTGGCTTCCAGAGATACACCCGTCGCCCGAGAGAGACCCAAAGCCACCCTCCGGGATACCGGAGAGGGATCAGGACATCCCCAGGCAATCCAGATTCCACGGCAAACTACGCCACCGCCAAGAACCTCAACGGAATGGGATGGACCCCGGTACCCTTTCCCCTACCTAGGAACTAGCGTGCCTGTGAAAAAAAAAAAAAAAAAAAAAAAAAAAAAAAAAAAAAATAAAAAAAGGAAGGGCAAAAGGGAGGGGTGGGGAGGAGGAGGAGGAAAGGAAAAAGGGGAGGATGGGGAGGATGGGATAGGGAACGGGGGATTGGGGGGTAATTAGGTTCGGTCTGAGGAAGTAGACCGACAGGTCTAATTCCTCAGACCAAGAGCCTCTTCACCACGCCAAGGAGCCCCCCTTGAAGAGGTATATTTGGAATAACCTTTATTTATATTTGGAATAACACTTATTTATATTTGGGATAACGCTTCTTATTTATATTTGGAATAACACTTATTTATATTTGGAATAACACTTATTATTTATATGCACTTGCTCTCTCCCCATGTAGGTCTCTTACTTAATAAAGTAACACTGGGTGGGCTGAATTGTATCATTATAATATGACATTATTCAGCATCTGCGTCTCCGGTTTTCCATCGAGTACCTATTTTAAACCATTGCGAACTTGAAGATTAACACTAATCAATCACAATGCGTGGTGACGATAACGCGACACAGTAACTATGACAACGCCTGAGCTAACAAGACATATGTAGACATTAGGTAGGTTTATTAACTTGCTGGTATTGTTTACCATTTATATGATGAATGTCTGAGCTACACAGTGAACATGAACTGTTTATGTATGAAAAATGTGTTGCTTCTCACTACGTCATGACAAAGCCTGTCCATCCATGATGCCACAATACAAGAACCAGCACATAATATACGAAGGACTTGCGAGTGCAACACCACACATCAAAAAACTTAGAAACACTTGTTCTGAAAGCAACACAATATACAATTACTTTTGACAGCATTACAAGGATGACATACAAACGACTATACAAATACGAGAAATGTTTAATTGTGAGCCATACGTTTTCCAATAAGAGCGTTTTCTGTAACATATCTCTCCTATTAACTTTGAGTTAAGACTTAGTACTGCTATTTTTGGCCTAAAACGTAATAATCACAATATTTAACGCGGGATAAGTAGTGTTATAAAAACTTGTGTCGACCTGTGTAAATATTATTTGAAGTCATTAATTGTGCAAATTAGCCAGTAAAATGCAAGCTTTTTATACCACAGTTTTCGAGGCTCAAATATTGTACCAATTATTAGCGTAATAATAAAATGCATTAAATTCTTTGCCTGGTTTCATTCATGTAAATGTCTTAATTTTTTTAGGCAATACAACCACAATTATTCGTGTATCGTCTCCGCCCAGCAGTCCAAGCTGAGTTCCCAGCCTCCTCTCAGCTTCCTCACATTATCCATTTACTTTACATTTCCCATTCCACAGAAGCTGTTTACCTCACCATTCCTCACCAATCCCCATATATTTACCTCACCCTTCCTTTAATACTATTGCTTCTACAACTACATGAAAGAATAATCTGTCTTACTGAAAAACAAAATCTCCTGTTGACCAGTTCATAAAATCCACTCCAGTCATAATATAATTGCCCCCATCCTTGTCTATTAATGGGGCAAATCAAAGAAGTGCATTACAGTGAAAAACCAAGAAGAGTTAAGAAGAGTTATGTACATTGCAGAGACACTCGAATAAATAACTTTCCCTGTGTCCAGTAATGACAGCTTCCTAATAATCCAAAAAATCACGTACAAAAATACCACCCCCAAAATATTTTAAAACGAAACAGTTAACGCGAGACACTTACAGCCCAACGATTATATACAGTAATATGCAACCACTAATAAAGTATGATGTCAGTCACTAGAAGCAGTCTCATTGTGCTCGATGAAAGACATTATCACCACAAATTTAATACAATTGGCAAAAACGCCAATGTTCTAAACTAAGCATTCAACTTAGTAAGATGTAACAACTTAGTAAGATGTAACAACTTAATAAGATGTAACAACTTAGTAAGATGCAACAACTTAGTAAGATGTAACAACTTAGTAAGATGTAACAACTTAGTAAGATGTAACAACTTCGTAAGATGTAACAACTTAGTAAGATGTAACAACTTAGTAAGATGTAACAACTTAGTAAGATGTAACAACTTAGTAAGATGTAACAACTTCGTAAGATGTAACAACTTAGTAAGATGTAACAACTTAGTAAGATGTAACAACTTAGTAAGATGTAACAACTTAGTAAGATGTAACAACTTAGTAAGATGTAACAACTTAGTAAGATGTAACAACTTAGTAAGATGTAACAACTTAGTAAGATGTAACATCTTAGTAAGATGTAACAACTTAGTAAGATGTAACAACTTAGTAAGATGTAACATCTTAGTAAGATGTAACATCTTAGTAAGATGTAACATCTTAGTAAGATGTAACAACTTAGTAAGATGTAACAGCTTAGTAAGATGTAACATCTTAGTGAGATGTAACATCTTAGTAAGATGTAACAACTTAGTAAGATGTAACAACTTAGTAAGATGTAACAACTTAGTAAGATGTAACAACTTAGTAAGATGTAACAACTTAGTAAGATGTAACAACTTAGTAAGATGTAACAACTTAGTAAGATGTAACAACTTAGTAAGATGTAACAACTTAGTAAGATGTAACAACTTAGTAAGATGTAACAACTTAGTAAGATGTAACAACTTAGTAAGATGTAACAACTTAGTAAGATGTAACAACTTAGTAAGATGTAACAACTTAGTAAGATGTAACAACTTAGTAAGATGTAACAACTTAGTAAGATGTAACAACTTAGTAAGATGTAACATCTTAGTAAGATGTAACAACTTAGTAAGATGTAACAACTTAGTAAGATGTAACATCTTAGTAAGATGTAACAACTTAGTAAGATGTAACATCTTAGTAAGATGTAACAACTTAGTAAGATGTAACATCTTAGTAAGATGTAACAACTTAGTAAGATGTAACATCTTAGTAAGATGTAACAACTTAGTAAGATGTAACATCTTAGTAAGATGTAACAACTTAGTAAGATGTAACATCTTAGTAAGATGTAACAACTTAGTAAGATGTAACATCTTAGTAAGATGTAACAACTTAGTAAGATGTAACAACTTAGTAAGATGTAACAACTTAGTAAGATGTAACAACTTAGTAAGATGTAACAACTTAGTAAGATGTAACAACTTAGTAAGATGTAACAACTTAGTAAGATGTAACATCTTAGTAAGATGTAACAACTTAGTAAGATGTAACATCTTAGTAAGATGTAACAACTTAGTAAGATTTAACAACGCTCAACGTTTCTAGCAGGATATGAAAGCTTACTCAAGCTATCACACACAAACCAATATATGAATATTTATAATAAAATCTTCATATTTGCACCATCACTGCCTAATTCTAATTTAAACTTTACTTTGAACATGATACACCTGTTTTGAAATTTTTAAATTGAAGAGAACCTCTGTATAATATATACATTTTTTAATTTTGATAAAACTAGACTCGCCCAAACAAAAACCAGCTTGAATCTTACAGGAAGCTAGGTAGACGAGTAGTTTCAGCACATCAAGGTCATTAAGACTAGTGGTATACAAGTGACACTCAGTCATTCCACGATATTCAAGTTACTGCATGGAAATCACAGCACTAATAAAGCGAGAAATACGAAAATATTTAAAGTTTAAACCCTGAGAAAGATATCCCTGAATTTCATCATCACAGCAACTTGTACATCAGTGCACACAAATGTAAAAGTACTGAGTGTGCCTAAGTTTGAATCACTGTTAAATATTGTAATGCATTGAAGATCTGAAGAAAAACAGAAGAGATATTCAGAGATATTCACTGATATCACAATTTCTTCAAGAAAAATGGCAAGTTATAACATGAACAGCCAAAAATTAATTCAGATCTTCCACTAAGAGACACCAGCTTTGAAGCTAAGCTGTGGAGTAATATTTGATGCACCTTATTTATACGGGTAGCACAGACAACGATCAAAGTTGAAGGATTTTCTGGGAGTTGAGTAGAAAAGTACGATTGTCTTAATGCAGGAGTGAATCATGTGTACCAGAAATGTAACGGTGATTAAGGCCTTTTCGATCTATTTATCTTCCTCCTCAAAGAACGGAGAGAAAACCTATGATTATTTCCCGATTAATCTTGGGGCCGTGGTGAGGAAAAGTCATTCAAGTCTTATTCATATATTTTTCTAAATTCTGTGGCTGAGAATGTTACTTTCATTAATGAGAAATACGTCAAGAAAGGATAATACGTCACATTTTCCTTCCTCATTAAAAAATCTACAGTCAGTTCTGCTGAGACAAGTCTAGAGGTAATGACCAAGATGTCATAACCATGTTACTCCACTCTTAGGTGTTTTTACTCAAGAAACGTTTACCTTGTGCAGCAGACACATCTGTCGAATACGTAGGTGTTTGTATTACTTGGGACAGTAGTAATATGGTAAGGTAATTTTGAGGTGATTAAGTTCTCTGCCGAAATTGAAGGTGCTCTTTCCCTTTTGTTAAAGCTGAGCCATAAGACCCGGAAGTGAGGTGTAATAGTTTAGAGATGACATCTCAGGTGTGCAAGACCCACTACTGGAAGTAGGTCATGTCGAACATCCATGTACCAAGTTTGAAATGACTTTTTTTTTATGGAATCACATGACCCATTATTACAATTTGCTAAGTGTAAGTTTTAATTTTACGCATACAATTCAGTGTAAAATAAAATCTTCCGCTAAACATGATACATTAAAATAATAGGTTCGAAGTTGTTGTGAAGTATTCACAAGCTACTGGACAAATATCAGTGTTCCAATGTTTTATTAATCTAGATAAATTGACACACACCCCAGTAAAATTTTACATTTCATAAATATTTTCTTAAATTAACATTGCATTTACAAAGTTTAGAGCAGTGCACAATATTTTCTCAATTCGGTACAAAACATTTACGGTTTTTAATCCTTAAGAAAAGGCATTCTGTTCTTCTAAGACAGAAAATCTATTTTGTTTAATTGACAATTTGACTCATTTTATAATCCAATGACAGTGAAAATCTTTCTTTATGAAACATCAGTGTAAAAAATGAGTGAGATCAGAAAAGGAAGCCTTATTTTATCTAACGGAAACAGCTACACTTTATTAATATTTTAAATAAGCAAATTAGAACCTACAGATCATAATATGATCCCGAATAATTCTAAGAGGAAGAGAAGTGGCGTTGAGAGTCTGAAGTTGATCAGGAAAGGTCTTATCAAGATATCTAAAGGAAAGTATGGAGGATAAAATTAAATGTCTCATATCAGGGAATACGTAAAAATCTGATATCATTTTACAGATTTTTGGTCGTATATTTTCAGGAGATTGATTCTTTTAAGTTCCAATTTCTGGACTTCACTGCGTGTTGTTCAAGAGTTTCTCAATCTCTTAAAGGTGTTGGTATACTTCTAGACATTTACGCAGCCTAAAGAAACCTATCAACCTCAGCTGATGGGTCTCTTGGGAGGATTAATTATTTGCTAGTACATCTCTCGAGGGAGAAGTTTATTATAATGGCTTTTAAAATATGTTTTCTTGGTCTCTTTAGTGAGCTAAGCTTCAGAGAAAAGGAATACGTGATATATATTATACCTTCGGCGGAGGTACGTCCAAAACACATCAAGTTATTATTACTATTAATATTATTATTATTATTATTATTATTATTGTTGTTGATGCTCTTGTTAGTTTTAAGTAATATATTGATACTACTCATAATAATAATAATAATAATAATAATAATAATAATATTAATAAAAAGAAGAAGAAGAAGAAGAAGAAGAAGAAGAAGAAGAAGAAGAAGAAGGGAAGTAAATGATGAGTTCTTCATCCAATTTGCTCTACTCCTCATTGCCAATAACTTGCAAATTCAGGTTCTTAGCAGATTCCAACTTAACATACCTGTGTGTTTTAGTGTATGATTAATGTTTCTTAGATAACTAGAGAATCCCTCTTCAGCTTAGCTTCAAACCTAATGTCTCTTAGTTCTTGTAATTTACATTACTGAACAAAAACATTCATATTCTTTGACATGTTTATCTCCAGCATATGAGTTCAATGTTTTGTCCAGGACCTGATATAACACCGTATTAAAGATTACTAAGCCTGACCACGGGGTTTGCCACGGGGGTGTTGACCTCCGATACCCCCTCAAGGTATGTGCTATCAATGTATAGCTTTCAGGAGCTAGAACACTAGGAAATGATAGATATCGTATTTTTCACAATTATTGTCTTAATGACAAATATTCAGAATATATTTTATAGTGTTTTACTATTGCATATCCCTGTTGAGTGGCTGTCAGTAACTTAAGTGTGTTTCTGAACGAGCCAGGAGATCGGCCGCTGCCTGGTCTAGTTCAAGAACAATATCTGCAGAAAGACACTTAAACAAACACTAACACACATTGTGTTTATTATTGTAAAGAGGTAAACTAATTAAAAAAAAAGTCTTATATCTGTATTCTTGGGCATTAGGAATAATCCATCAAAATATCTGTAATACTTAGCTTTATCTTATTAAAAAATGTTCCATGTTTAAATTGCTAGAGACTGGTGAAAGAGGATTTCCCATTGCCATACCAATCTTTTAAGTGTAAAACTTGCAGTTAAACACAAACTTTGCATCAACGATAGAAAGTTTAATAGTACAGGTAATGGTATATCGTAAATACCGAGATCTTCAGGTTGGAAACTTTATAAGTCATCTGAAACTTTTTGTGAAAAACATGACATCAAAACTACGCATTTGAATTAATTAAATTAGATATGGCATTAATTTATCATCCTAATCAATATTATTTTTAACATTAAGAGGCACCTAAGTTCCCCCGTCATCTAATAACATGCTCGTTTTTCCACTATAATCTACCTTGTCAATAATTACTATCGCATTTGCTTTGTCTGTTTAGTAAGGTGAAGTCCAGGATCTTTCCATAATTCATGGTATAACTTAACAAATCTTTGAGGTCAATTGTGTTGTAGAGGTCTGAGCTTTGCTCACACCTCCAGCTAGAGGTCTGAGCTTTGCTCACACCTCCAGCTAGAGGTCTGAGCTTAGCTTAGCTTCCAGTTAGAGGTCTGAGCTTTGCCCACACCTCCAGCTAGAGGCTTTGCTCACACCTCTATGTGGAATGCCTGGATTATGTGTTTTTATTAATCCCCTAAGTTTAGAATTCAGCTTAATATTTTTTTAAAAGACTGTCTGGATGAATAAGTTTTGCCTAAAGCTCTTTTGCCAAATAGACTTGACATGAAAGATCGCCCCTTTGATAATTTCATGAGAATTATTCTTCAGAAACATTGAAATCACTAAAACAAAAGAAAAGGTAACATTCAAAGTATTGAGTAGCCAAAAAAATATTCTTTTAATCAAGCTTTTCCATTAGCATGGAAACAAGGAGTTTAATCATTGTTATAACAAACTCAGAAGAGATGGTATTGTGCTCAAAAACAAATTGAAATGCATGTTAGACACACGAAATGAAAACAATGATTGTATTAAATATGATACAAACAATTTAGTAATTAATTTGTCAAGTTTGGCAACATTTAAAACAAGTCAATAACGTGGAAATTGCAATTTTTTTTTAGCTTTGAAACATCACTGATTTATCCAATTATAATAATAATAATAATAATAATAATAATAATAATAATAATAATATTATTAAGAAGAAGAAGAAGAAGAAGAAGAAGAAGAAGAAGAAGAAGAAGACGACGAAGACGACGACGACGAAGACGACGACGAAGACGACGAAGACGACGAAGACGACGACGAAGACGACGAAGACGACGACGAAGACGACGAAGACGACGAAGAAGAAGACGAAGACGACGAAGACGACGACGAAGACGACGAAGACGACGAAGACGACGAAGACGACGAAGACGACGAAGACGACGACGAAGACGACGAAGACGACGACGAAGACGACGACGAAGACGACGACGAAGACGACGAAGACGACGACGACGACGAAGACGACGAAGACGACGAAGAAGAAGACGAAGAAGAAGAATCTATTTCTACTAGTATACGATACAACTTACACTTGCCCTGGTGATATCGAGGACATACTATACAGAAAGTTACCTTGTTATGCACATCATTTTGGCAAAGTAGGTTAATTCTATTTCCAAGGTGCCACCCACACCAATTGGCTAATACCCATGTACTTATTTACTGCTAGTAAACAGAGACTGTAAGAGTCCTAAGGAAACACATCCAAATGTTTCCTCTCAATCTGGGGATCAAACCACGGATGTAAAGTTTGTGTTTAATGGGGAATTTTACACACAAAAGTTTGGTATGGCTATGGGAAATTCTTTCTCACCAGTCCATAGATAAAAGCAATTTCGTTTTTTAATTAAACAGTCTAGTTATTTCCGTAAAGTTTACTGATGAATTTGAACGGAATAACTACTTGCCTTTTTCAGATGTCTTAATTATTAAGGGGAACCATGAATTTAAATTAAAATTAAACTTGAAAAAGCCAGGAACTAAGATTACAACAATATATTATGATTATTATAATGAGGAGCACTAAGCCCGAAGGATTATACAGCTCAACACCATAAACATACCACTAGAACTGACACGAATCTAATGCTCTGTATCAAGCAAGTCCATTGTTGAGAGAAATATAATTCAGACATTTCATATATATAATACTGATTTTATGAATGTTAGCTTAGGGTTATATAAATTTGATTTCTTAACAATTTATAAAATTTATATATTACTCATAGATTTACCTTCTCTATTATTCTCTTTAGTGGCTTGATTTATTTTTCTAACAAAAATGGTTAAATAATATTTTGCATGGGTGGCTTTGACACCATCATTTGCTTTCCAAAAATCAAATGTAACCTGCCATCTTTTGCGTGGTAAATACTGCTGTAACCTGTCCTTGCAGGTAAATGAGGGTAACTGGCCTTTCGACTCATGGAATCGATAATGCCAGAGAGCAATCATCTGATTGCTCTCTGTTTGTCTCTCTGTCTATAGAGAGTCATTCGTGAAATAACTTTAGTCACAGTAAAGAGAACTGTAAGAAAATTTTCCGTTCTTAGGTCAGTAAGAAAAAAATAATATTTATGAAGAGTGATTTAGTTACATGTAAGATCAGTACTCCTTGAAATGCGTCTTACAGCACTGGATTTAAAGTGCTCTAAAAGCAATAATCTCGCCTAAAAGATTGATATCGTTAGTGTTATCCAAAAGGAGACAGAATCAATATTTTTCTTCACAATTCCCATTGTTGCACTTAACTTACCAACTGTATTTAATGAAAGAGTGTTGCAAGAAGAATATTGAAATCAAAATATGGTTTTCACCTGAAGGATATTCGTTTTGAGATTGGTCTCAAGATCAAATAAAAAAAAAATAACGAAATCACAACTAGTTCCCTTCGTAGTAACAGAGTATATCGATTGCAGTCCCAATCTGCAATTAGTCAGGACTCACAAGGCAATCTGGTTATTCAGGCTGCATGCACATGCGAGCAAGCTATTGTCAGAGAGATTGACATTCTATATTGGTCTGCAGTTTCGACAAACGCTGTTGAATAGGAAACGTGTCAGATCCTATCGACCCTATAGCTTCTAATATAACAAAATATGATTTGACAAATCGAAAGGTAGTAATGTATATAATTATTATTACGTACTATAGGACTGTGAACTTATAATTCGTGAATTATATTTTTACCTTTCCTTTAAAAGTTTTTACATACATATCTTCAGAAAGCTTTCACTGATTACTTTCAAATTTCTGCAACTATTGGTCAATATTGCAGAGAACGTTGCCTCTTTCTTGTTTACAAATGATAACTTGAGAAATCTTACTCTGATCGACTTCAAACTTCCAACACTTGTGTCCTGACGGGTAAAATTTTGGAGCTTGTTAATGGACTATGTAGGTGCTAACATGCCATTTTTTTGTGCAAATTTTATGTTAAATTTCTTTCTTTAGTAGAGAGGCTTCAATTATTAATTTTCGAAGCGTCGTATGTGTAGGACGAGCCCAGAAAAGTTCTGGATGCTAACTTACATAATCTACATTTTTACTTAAATCACTGGATTAGGTTCGGTAACCTGAGAATGACTCGGTTGATCGTCTTTAAAGGTCTGACATTGGTGTGTTTGGCACTGCTGTGTTTTGCTCAACGTCAGGTATGTTTTATTTGGCTGTGTATACGCCAGTGCCAGTTGTATTAAACAAATCATGGACTTCATTTTCATATAATAGACGACAAGTGCTTTGATCGACTTCAAATTTCTAATGCTAATGCATTTTATTGGAATGATGACATCGTATAGGTCTAATTAGTGTGAGATATGATAATATACTTAAATTGTAAAAACACTTCGGAGCTGCACTGTAAGTGGAGAATATCTCTTCTCGTCAGTGTTTTAAACGAATATCTATTTAATTAGTGGACTTTGAAGCCCCCTGTATAACTATATTGTAATAATAAAACAGGATTTTGGATGAGTAAATTAAAAATTATTGTAGAACCACTGTGTCGTAAGGTGTACTTATCTTTGTTGATGACAGCTCGGCATCACCTGCAGCCTCCACCAGGGGTTTTCCCTCCGAATTTGATGTCTACAAACCCACCAGGGCTGTTTGAAAGATTAAATAACCAGGGTTAATACTCGCCTTGAAGATGTATATCTTCCAGTTATTTCAGGTGTACTGCCTGGAAATCATGGGCGACCCTTCAGCTATGGTTTTCGGTTTGACCCGCTTATCACGGCGTTCAGTTGGTTAGTCTTATCAACCCCACTTATAAGCCCTTCTTCTGCAACGGAGTGGCTAAACAAAGGGTTTGGTGAAGTCTTAGCTGCGTATTTGTAGGCTACCCACGTGATTACCGCCGAACTCGTTGTCTTGATTGAAGAGATGATAACTGGACATCTTTACTTCTGTCATTTTCTGTCGTCGCATGACAACTAGAACGAGCAACACGGAGAATATTTCTGCCGCGAAATTTATTCACTCGTTAAGTCTGTAATTATTCACGGCAGGAAGAGTTTTTGTAGCTCTTGCGTGTGGGAGACTTACGTAATTCTAATCTCTTCCACAATTCTTCCAGGAGACTGTCAGTGCACGACACAGGAAACAAGCACACCTGCAACAAATGTTTCTGTTTGAACGACATGTGGCCCGGGGATCCGGCCAGAGGACTTACCTGGTCAAAATGAACTTACAATCTCAACCTGAAGCCGCCCACATCTCTCTTTTTTTGGAGGTTTCTGCTGACATGGTCTACAGAGGTTAAGTGCCACTACTCGCAGTTTAACACAATCGAATTGAGCTGATTCCTTCAGTATGAGAACCGGATATATTGAAAACTGTGAAATAAGTTGTTTAAAAATAAATTGTAATATTGGAAATAGTAAATCGTGTCTTCCGGAAGTGGTAAGCTGAAGCTAATTCCATTCTCCTACTTTTGAATATCAGCCTCATGAACAGTACACAAATCATAGGAAACAAAGAAATGTTTTAAAAGCAAAGAACTATATTGCAAGTGGCCGAGATTCGAACGCGAGATATTAGGCAACCTTCCAAAAAGTCAGTTAGACTCTCAGTACTCTAGACCACTACAGCACTATTGCAAACCGACACATGCGGGAAATGGTAATCTCAGTCTCCCCCCGTCTGGAAAACAGCCATAAATGCAGTACACTAATCAATGCTAGAACGAAAACAAGCGGGTTAAGAAAACATATTGCGACTGACCGAGATGAAAATTCAAGACATTATCATCCGAGAAGCCAATTAACCTCTTGACGTTCTAAGTCACATAACCAAATTGGTAAACCACAATATTAGGGAAGTAATTTGTTCAGACACTACTTCATTCTCCTCCTGTTTGAATCCCAGCCTTGCAAGAAATAAGCAAATCAAAACAATTACGGAGACAAGTAGTTTTAATGCAAAGAACAATATTGTGACTGGCCATGAGTCGGATCCGACACATTAAACCGCATCCCAAATGCAGGTAACCTTTCAACGCTGCAGCCCAGTGCACCTTCATGACAAACAACACTCGGGGTTTGTAAGAGTGCATCTTTCCATGGCTGCATTGATCTAAATATTGTATTTGAGGGCGGTGTCAAAACAGGAAGAGAATGAAATTACTCTGGGAGCTTACAAACCCCTGAGTGTTGTTTGTCGTGAAGGTGCACTAGGCTGCAGCGTTGAAAGGTTACCTGCATTTGGGATGCGGTTTAATGTGTCGGATCCGACTCATGGCCAGTCACAATATTGTTCTTTGCATTAAAACTACTTGTTTCCGTAATTGATTTGATTTGCTTATTTCTTGCAAGGCTGGGATTCAAACAGGAGGAGAATGAAGTAGTGTCTGAACAAATTACTTCCCTAATATCGTGGTTTACCAATTTGGTTATGTGGCTTAGAACGTCAATAGGTTAATTGGCTTCTCGGATGATAATTAATGTCAGTCGCATTATGTTTTCTTAACCCGCTTGTTTTCGTTCTAGCATTGATTAGTGTACTGCATTTATGGCTGTTTTCCAGACGGGGGGAGACTGAGATAACCATTTCCCGCATGTGTCGGTTTGCAATAGTGATGTAGTGGTCTAAAGTACTGAGAGTCTAACTGACTTTTTGGAAGGTTGCCTAATATCTCGCGTTCGAATCTCGGCCACTTGCAATATAGTTCTTTGCTTTTAAAACATTTCTTTGTTTCCTATGATTTGTGTACTGTTCGTGAGGCTGATATTCAAAAGTAGGAGAATGGAATTAGCTTCTGCATACCACTTCCGGAAGACACGATTTACTATTTCCAATATTATAATTTATTTTTAAACAACTTATTTCACAGTTATCAATATATCCGGTTCTCATACTGAAGGAATCAGCTCAATTCGATTGTGTTAAACTGCGAGTAGTGGCACTTAACATCTGTAGACCATGTCAGCAGAAACCTCCCAAAAAAAAGAGGTGTGTGGGCGGCTTCAGGTTGAGATTGTAAGTTCATTTTGACCAGGTAAGTCCTCTGGCCGGATCCCCGGGCCACATGTCGTTCAAACAGAAACATTTGTTTGCTGTCCAAACGTAGATCTACGTTTTTTTCAACATTTGAAAGTATGTAAAAAAACGTATTTTTTTTTTACGTTTGAAAATGTGTAAAAAAAACGTAGATTTACTTTTGGAACACTACGCATGTGAACGTAATTTGTTTGGACAGTTTAAAGGTTTTAAAGAAAAAAAAATTCTGCATCCACAGAAATGAATGGTTTTATAGCCAGGAACAATGATGAGGAGTGACCAAGATTAGAAACATAGACATTATGCTTCGTCATAAAAGCTAGGTATCATATCGACACTCTAGACCACTAAAAAGAGTCACAAAACTCCTGACCGACTCGCTAACCGCTGCACAACATTGGCAAACAGCGATTTTCCGGGAGTGTTAAGAAGAGATTAATTTCATCCTCATCCCGTTCCGATACCAGCAATATGAGCAGTACACACACTATTACTACAACAAAACATCGTTTTTAAGCAAAGAATAATACTGCTATTTGTACGAGAATTGAACCGGAGACATTAGGCAGCATCTCAGGAACCCAAATAAGCTAGTAATACTTTAGACTATTATATTACCAAGCCAATACCATGACTTTCGGGGAGTTGTAAGCTCAGAGACTTATTTTATTTTCCTCTTGTTTGGATACCACGGAAAAAAAAAACTTTTTCAAATGGCTGAGACTAGTCACCGAGACGTTAGGCAGTCTCCCGGAAGTCAGGTAATTCATTTTTGACATTTTTGACATGTTTATTCTAGCAGTAGTAGTAGCAAAGTAATGATGATTCGATCAGCTCATCAGATATAAAGGATGAGTTCTTGGTGTCATCAGTCCTTCATCCTGGAGAAGATTTCAGCTTTAATGTTTGGAACAATGAAGCTGAAGCATGAGTTTCGATACAACGTGCTGCCAAAGCTTATTTAAGGTTAGGTGGTTAGGTTACCTGGAGGTTATTCCGGGGTCAACGCCCCCGCGGCCCGGTCCATGACCAGGCCTCCCGGTGGATCAGGGCCTGATCAACCAGGCTGTTACTACTGGCCGCACGCAGTCCAACGTACGAGCCACAGCCCGGCTGATCCGGCACTGACTTTAGGTATTTGTCCAGCTCTCTCTTGAAGGCAGCCAGGGGTTTATTGGTAATTCCCCTAATGCTTGATGGGAGGCTGTTGAACAGTCTTGGGCCCCGGACACTTACGGTGTTTTTTCTTAGTGTACCAATGGCGCTCCTACTTTTAAATGGGGGCATTTCGCATCGCCTGCCCAGTCTTTTACTTTCGTAGGGAGTGATTTCTGTGTGCAGATTTGGGACCATTCCTTCCAGGATTTTCCAAGTGTAGATGATATATATCTCCCTCCTGCGTTCCAACGAGTACAAGTCAAGTGCTTCCAAGCGTTCCCAGTAGTTAAGGGGCTTGACAGAGCTTACAGGTGTAGTAAAGGATCTCTGTACACTCTCTAGATCTGCGATTTCACCTGCTTTGAATGGAGATGTTAATGTACAGCAGTATTCCAGCCTAGAGAGAACAAGTGATTTGAAAAGGATCATCATTGGCTTGGCATCTCTTGTTTTGAACGTTCTCATTATCCATCCTACCATTTTCTTTGCACGTGCGATCGTGGCACTGTTGTGATCCTTGAAAGTGAGATCGTCAGACATTACTACTCCCAGGTCCCTTACATTATTTTTCCGCTCTATTGTATGGCCAGAGCCTGTAGTATACTCTGTTCTGTTAGATAAAGTTCGTCAGGAAACAGGACAAGTGTTTCCTGACGCAGTTGTTAGTTATATGATGACCCGCCGTTGGAACTTTTGGTCATCCGACCGAGGCCTTAAACTGGCTTACCGATCCATCCCTTTAAAAATTATGCAAGGAAAGTCTAGAAAAAGTTGCAGAAGGCGGGGCCCACTAGTAGAATCAAGACGGTAAGATACTTTGTACAACACAATTGTCCTCTAAGATTTAAGTTACACCATGAATTAAGGAAAGATCCTGTACTTCACCTTACGAAACAAAGCAAATGCTAGAGTAATTACGGACAAGGTAGATGTTAGTGGAAAAATGAAAGTCATGAGAAGACGGGGGAACTTAGGTACCTTTTAGGGAGCCCTGCAGGAAACCAACTGGATCACTGCGCAAGTTACTTTCAAATCCAACCATTTTTCTCAGTCATAACTATTGTTTAAGCAACATAGTTTTGAAAGATGTCCTGTGCTCCATGATACTGTTCCCATGGTGTATCAGACAGGTGCAAATATTAAAATAGTACACCATTCTAACAAGCAGATGAGTAAGACACATGTCTACAGTTGGATATCTTACTGCTGAAACACGAAGCCTACACAAGTGGCTCATTCAGTCAAATACAGGCAAATATAAATATTGAGACAGGACAAGTTGTGACGAGGTGACGATGTTTTTATCCCTCCATCATCATTATAACCTAGAGTAAAGAATTATTTATTATGTTATTGTTAATAAAATAAATAATGTTTAAGCAGTTGTATTGGTACTGGAAGCATCTAATGTATATTAACTATTCTGCCAAGTTTTTCCCAGTTTGTTTATATTTTAATATTTGAATGTTTTCTATAAGTGAATCATAGAATTGATGAGGGGAAAAGAGTGAGTGGTGCACTTAGGAGTCTGTGGAGACAAAGAACTTTGTCCTTGGAGGCAAAGAGGGGAATGTATGAGAGTATAGTTTTACCAACGCTCTTATATGGGTGTGAAGCATGGGTGATGAATGTTACAGCGAGGAGAAGGCTGGAGGCAGTGGAGATGTCATGTCTGAGAGCAATGTGTAGTGTGAATATAATGCAGAGAATTCGTAGTTTGGAAGTTAGGAGGAGGTGCAGGATTACCAAAACAGTTGTCCAGAGGGCTGAGGAAGGGTTGTTGAGGTGGTTCGGACATTTAGAGAGAATAGAGCGAAACAGAATGACTTCAAGAGTG
>NC_091368.1:20086014-20202762 GCF_038502225.1 Cherax quadricarinatus
TGGATATCAAATTTAAGGGAGTATGGAAGAAGTTAATGTATTCAGATTTTTGGGAGTGGATTTGTCAACAGATGGGTCTATGAAAGACAGAGGAACTCACAGAATTGACGAGAGGAGGGGGAGGTGAGTGGTGCACTGAAGAGTCTGTGGAGACAAAGAACATTATCCATGGAAGCAAAGAGGGGGATGAACAAGAGTATAATTATATCAATGCTTTTATATGGTGCTGAAGTTGCAGTTTTTAACTGTAGTGTAGGTGCACCTCTGGCAAGACATTGTTGGAGTGAATGATGATTAGAGTGTTTCTCTGATCCTCGGGTCACCTTGCCTTGGTGGGAAACGTCGGTGCACTAAGAAAAAAAGCATTGTAATGGTAAGCTCAAGGCTAATTTCAACCACCTCCAGTTTGAATACCAGCCCCTACAAGCAATTTATATAGTAATGAAACCACGAAACAAGTGGTATTGAAACATTTACGAAACTACTGGTTGAGTGATTAAGGTGATGTGAACTTTGTTCTTTCTCTTGAGGCGGGTGAATGTGTTGCGGAATCTAATGACAGCGGCTGCAGTTTTGGAAATGGTTCAGTACTACTTGTTTCGTGGTTTCCTTATACGTCGGTAGTTTCCCACTGAGGCAGGGTGACCAAAAAAAAAAAAAACAAAGAAAAAGCTTCTCTCAAAATCTTCTCTCAAAAATACTGAAATATGCTCACTGTAAAAATATAACACTCGATGTGACATGTGATGTCAGGCGTGACATGAGGTGAGTCATGGGGTGACATCGTGAGGTGACATCAGCAGCATGATGTCAGGAGATGTTGCAAGGTGACGTCCTAGGGTGACGTCATGAGGGATATCATGGGGTGACATTGAGAGGTGACATGAGGCAGACGTCGCGAGGTGATATCAGGAGTGACGTCAGGCAGCACAGTGACTTCGCAAGGTGATGCGGGCAGCAGACCACAGCATGTGGCTGGGGTCACTCACTTGGTATCCCACGTGGCTTGTAGATCCACGTGGATCGTGGATCTACATGGTTTGTGGATCCACATGGCTTGTAGATCCACATGGCTTGTAGATCCACATGGCTTGTAGATCCACATGGCTTGTAGATCCACTTGGCTTGTAGATCCACATGGCTTGTAGATCCACATGGCTTGTAGATCCACGTGACTTGCAGATCCACGTGGCTTGCAGATCCACATGGATTGCAGATCCAAGTGGCTTGCAGATCCACGTGGCTTGCAGATCCACGTGGCTTGCAGATCCTATAGGCCCATATCCAGTTCAGAAATACCATGATTTACATTGCTCTCACTTTATGACCAGGCATCCTAGAGCCAATTCCTGGCCCTCCTCTCTTCCTCACAGCCTGGCACCTTGAGGCCATGGGCACTAGCACACTGCCTGTGTACCCACGATATCGTAAATAAAGTAAGAAGCCTCCGAAGATTTATCATTACTCCCTGCTACCCTGAACGACCCAAACAAACCATTATAATTGGTGGCAGCGGTGGTATGGCACGTAATATGAACTCAGCTGGCAGACAGCAAAGGCTCTCTACACTCACGTGCAGGGGACTGGGGTGATACTCTCACGTACAGGGGACTCGGGTGATGCTCTCACGTACATCGGACTGGGGTGATGCTCTCACGTACAGGGGACTGGGGTGATGCTCTCACGTACAGAGGACTGGGGTGATGCTCTCACGTACAGGGGACTGGGGTGATGCTCTCACGTACAGGGGACTGGGGTGATGCTCTCACGTACAGGGGACTGGGGTGATGCTCTCACGTACAGGGGACTGGGGTGATGCTGCCCAGGGATATTTTTCGTTGATCGAATAGCGTCCGAAGTACATTTAGTTCTTACAATTATCATTATTATTATTATTAGAAATAGTTATAACACTAATAGTGGAAGTAGTAGTAGTAATTGCTGATGTAAATAATAATTATAATATAATAATGAAATTATTATTAATAATAGCCTCTGATAATAATAGTAATATAATTATTAATAGTAATAGTAATAATACTAATATTTGATATATTTTATTACGATTTATGAATGAAAATTCTTCTAATTTTTTTCTTAATTAACACTAATTTTTCATTTCAGAATGAGCAGTTGGGTTGATTCTTGTCGTCCAGGTTCAGCAGTTCAAGTGCTTTAACTCAGTAATATACCATAAGAATATCATCTTTTCCTAAAATATAAATTGATAAACCGTGTGATTATTGGAAAGTGAACAATGTGATAAGTTAATACTGAAGAGTATGTTTGAGATTTTAACCTTAAGGAAAAATATAATAGTTACAAAATATATATGTAAGTAATGAAAAATATGCTTCAGTATTTATGCAGTTAAACTGGGAAAAAAATGTTACATGCCTTTAGAAAAACAAACATAAAATTTAGAGCTCTTACTTGGATACTAAAAGAAAACAATATCTGAAGCAATCAAAACAATGAAAAAAAAATCACTGCATTATCGTGAAAATAACTGCAGTTTAGCAGCAGAACTTTGAGACGAAATGGAGGGAGTTCTACACTGTTCTGCACTCTTCTGGCTCCTCCTCTCCTGCTGTACTGGCTTTTTTGGTGAGTCTGCTCTGTCTATGGTGTTACAATTTTGTAGACGCCTTTATTTAAAAGTTTAAATCCATTTTAAAAGAATGCAAAAAGAACTGGTTATAATACATGTAATGATTAAGATATAACTACTGGAAGGTGAACTCTTTGCAGAGGAAAAAAACAAACCATACTATGGTGTTGGTACACACATATAGCGTCTAACCTGGGCACATTTCATTTTCTCAGTAGGAGGAAATGCTATCCATAAATTTTACCAGGACTCAGACGAAATGAGATTTGGGTGTGTGCGCAGCTGTGCTGTGGTGCAAGATGTGAAACTTGTAGGTTGGATGCAGGAAGGGAAACTCCAGTGGAGACAGTCATGGGGTTCACGACATTTGGGTCGGTATTAGGCACATTTCCAGTGTCCTCTTCACCTGCATCAGTCTCATATAGCTTCGTGTCCCTCTCACTATCCTCAGTAACTAGTTTATCCATTGACTCCAGGAAGCATTTAACGTTGTTCTGACGAGCGATTCAAAATGGTGCAACATATGAAACAAATGTCAAGGAGTCTACCGTCTCCCAAAATTTCATGGAAACATCATTTTTTATAATAGACCTTCGTTGCAGACTCGTTTTCTATGATATTGGTGGCCATTTTAAAGTCACTAGAGTTTAAACATTAATTTGCTTAACGTCATTATCCCCACTTAGAGTAAAATAATATATAATTTATTTAAAATTTATATGCATAATACATGCATAAAAAGGTCAAACACCTAAATCTGACAATATTATTGATAACCAATGTTAATACTAAGCATCCCCTTCAAAAATTAAGCTATATGCACCTGCCAGTAACTCGACTATAAATGTATACAAAATTTCACCCACGAGAAAGGAGCGAATTTTCATGAGTTTGCGCTGACAGCTAACCGAAACACGTATTCAATAACGTTAAATGATTCAGTGAACACAAGATACGCCTTACCACAAAATATATTCAACTTTATAAACATTTGACATACACAGGTCCTTCCAACAAAGTGAACTTGAAAATATAATGAACATACAACACAGATGTACCCTTCAACCCCACACCTAGGCAAAAAAAACAGAGCGCTGTCGGAAGCCCGCCATGGGGTATACCTCCTTTGGCCACCACCTCCAGGAACGGACGGGCGGCCTCCAGAGTTACACCCGTCACCCAAAGGACATAATAAGCAGCCGTACAGGAATCTGGAGTGTGGATCGGAGCGTCCCCAGATTATCCGGATTCCAGGGCAAACACCACCACCGAAGGCCTCAATGGAAAGGGATGAACATTGACACCCCTTTACCCTCCCTAGGAACTAGAATTTCAGAGGGGAGGACCCCAGCGGTCGAATGCAGGAAAGGGAAAGGATGGGGAAAGGTGGGAGCTTGGGAAAGGAGAGATGGGAAGGATAAAGTAGGGAAGGGAGAAGTGCAGGGGAA
Organism: Cherax quadricarinatus; assembly: GCF_038502225.1. Lineage (NCBI taxonomy): Eukaryota > Metazoa > Arthropoda > Malacostraca > Decapoda > Parastacidae > Cherax > Cherax quadricarinatus. The sequence continues at coordinate 20,090,074 of NC_091368.1, forward strand.
GTTAGGTTTAGTTGGAGGATTATTTAGTATTGTAGTGCCCAGAATTTAGTGCTTCATATCTCAAATTTTGTTTGAAGGTTCAATGACGGTATCACATAATAATTAACTGAGCCTCTTTGATCCCATTCCAAATATTCAAATATACTCCTTGGAGGCAGAGATGGAAAACAGCCATGGCATAAGAGAAACCCTCTTTCTCTTCAAAACAACCGATCTCCTTTTCTCTTAAGAAAAGGTGCGCATCTTTGCTGTTAAAGCAAGATGGAAGGTGGCCGCTTCTAGGATGTACTACTACGGTCAGCTACACCACAGATAGGGCATTCTGCCACTGACCTGCAATATTTTGCCGGGTGACCAAAGCGCGAGCAATATCTACATTGTTGTGGTGTGGGGATCCCCTTCCACACTTGTATGCACTGTCCCACTGCTTAAACAGGCGGCAGTTCATGGCAATCAACTACGACAAGGTCCTAAATGCACTAGAAGATAAAAAGAATGCAGATGTAATATATACAGACTTTGCAAAAGCCTTCGACAAGTGTGACCATGGCGTAATAGTGCACAAAATGCGTGCTAAAGGAATAACAGGAAAAGTCGATCGATGGATCTATAATTTCCTCACTTACAGAACAGAGAGAGTAGTCGTCAACAGAGTAAAGTCCGAGGCAGCTACGGTGAAAAGCTCTGTTCCACAAGGCACAGTACTCGCTCCCATCTTGTTCCTCATCCTCATATCCGACATAGACAAGGATGTCAGCCACAGCACCGTGTCTTCCTTTGCAGATGACACCCGAATCTTGCAGACACTGCAAGGCTCCAGGTGGACATCAACCGAATCTTTCAGTGGGCTGCAGAAAACAATATGAAGTTCAACGATGAGAAATTTCAATTACTCAGATACGGTAAACACGAGGAAATTAAATCTTCATCAGAGTACAAAACAAATTCTGGCCACAAAATAGAGAGAAACACCAACGTCAAAGACCTGGGAGTGATCATGTCGGAGGATCTCACCTTCAAGGACCATAACATTGTATCAATCGCATCTGCTAGAAAAATGACAGGATGGATAATGAGAACCTTCAAAACTAGGGAGGCCAAGCCCATGATGACACTCTTCAGGTCACTTGTTCTATCTAGGCTGGAATATTGCTGCACACTAACAGCACCTTTCAAGGCAGGTGAAATTGCTGACCTAGAAAATGTACAGAGAACCTTCACGGCGCGCATAACGGAGAAAAAACACCTCAATTACTGGGAGCGCTTGAGGTTCCTAAAACTGTATTCCCTGGAACGCAGGCGGGAGAGATACATGATTATATACACCTGGAAAATCCTAAAGGGACTAGTACCGAACTTGCACACGAAAATCACTCACTACGAAAGCAAAAGACTTGGCAGACGATGCAACATCCCCCCAATGAAAAGCAGGGGTGTCACTAGCACGTTAAGAGACCATACAATAAGTGTCAGGGGCCCGAGATTGTTCAACTGCCTCCCAGCATACATAAGGGGGATTACCAACAGACCCCTGGCAGTCTTCAAGCTGGCACTGGACAAGCACCTAAAGTCGGTTCCTGACCAGCTGGGCTGTGGCTCGTACGTTGGTTTGCGTGCAGCCAGCAGTAACAGCCTGGTTGATCAGGCTCTGATCCACCAGGAGGCCTGGTCACAGACCGGGTCGCGGGGGCGTTGACCCCCGGAACTCTCTCCAGGTAAACTCCAGGTAATATTATGCGGATAGAGCTTTCACCCATGGGCAGGAAGTATGTAGGTATCGACTTTTGTGATAGCTAGATTCTGCAGCTCGAGTTGCTCCAGAACGACTGGATTACTTATGAGGAAGTCGAGTTGTACACACGTATTTGGTAGGATAATAGTCCTACATCAAGAATTAACCCTTAAACGGTCCAAATGTATACATACGTTCACTCGCGTAGCGCCCCAAATGAATATATATGTTTTATTATTCCTGCTTCCAAATTTGGCACGATTGGCCTGAGATGCCTGGTCAGCATAGAATTGATCTTAACACTCGGTGTGCACAGTATTAAAAAATTCTGGGACCAATTAGTACCTTGTGGGAGCGCCAGTTAAATTGAGCACCAGCTAGAGCAAACAGTGCAGCAAACACCAAGGATTCACTGATGTAATGTCATATTAACACTTCTCTTTTAAGAGGAAAGTGATGTTAACCCCAAGTTTAGGGTCTGTCGATCTCTTTGTTTATCTTTGTCTATCTCTGTCTCTGTCTATCTGTTCGTCCCATTATAAGTTCAGTAGGCTCGGCAAAGAATATACACGCTCTTAATAATGATGGGTCGCTATACTAAAGTCTCTACCTTGGATAGAAAAGGTGAGTGAAGTCTGACCTCGGACACGCAGAGGGGAACCATATACTCCACTAAGGGAGGTTACAGTAGTTGGTTCAACGAGGACACGTGGTAACTGCTTCTCTTTAAACAAACTAGACCTGATGATATTAACTTGCGCACCAGAGTCCATGAACACATGAAAGGGCACATTATGAATAGAAGCTTGTACTATAGGACCTATCGTTTCATTTGGAGTTATGTGCAGACAGAAGGGTGGGTTGTCATCGGAGAAGGCATGTTCCACTTCATCCCCAAATTCCTCTACGTCAGAGACGTGCGAAGCAACATCAACAGCAGGGTTGTCATTCTCAAGACTGCTTAAGGCTTCATAGGAATTGTGAAGAGGGATGGTGTACTCATTATCACCTACTGTCACAACTGGACGAGTAGACTGGGGCGCTCGGATTCCCCCGAATTGGAAGAATGAGGCTGGTTCTGGTTATTCTGAGAACCTCGATCTCTATTTCCTCTCCTGGCTCTGCGGTTGCAACGGTCACGGAAAGATCTAGAGTACTGGAGGTTATAGAGAGCATTACACTCGGATGTGTCATGGCCATGAATTCTGTGATAAGTACAATAAGGCAAATCTGACTGGTACTTATCAGCATTACAATGCCTCTTAGAGCGACTATCAGGGCAATTTACAGCGATGTGGCCATGGTAACCACAATTATAGCAAGTTCTTTGGCTATGGGTACTGTACATGCTATTAGTGCTACGAGAATGATGACTCTTGACACTAGCTTTGGATGATGGTCGCGAGTGATTTAGATCGGGAGTTTTGGTTGTAGCACAAATAAGAGGAGGTACAGTAGTAGTCAAAGTGGTTGACGTAGACCTTCGATAGGGGAAGGTTCCCTCGGGACACAAGTTATGCACATGGATAAGAGCTGCAAATGGTCCCATTGTGGCATTTAGAGGACTAGAATTATACACATACATTGACGTTGGTGGCATTAGCTGTTTAATAACGCCGAATGCTGCTAATTTGGCAAACCCCTCAAGAGCTGGTTTATCATTGTCTTTAAGGTACTTGGAACTTTCACCTGCCTTAACAAATGAGGACATTTGGTTATTTAAGCGAAGAGCAAACTCGTCTAATGATTCCTCTGGCCTCGGAGCTGTACACACTAATTCCTTAAGAACAACAAAAGGATCAGTTTCTCGTACTGGTTCAAGATAGTTACGGAGTAATTGCTCATAATCTTGCCACTTGGTTAGATCCTGAAAGTCCTTCATACGGATCAAGTTGAAGACATGCGAGGCAGCTGGTGAACGAGCTAAACTCTCCTTTCCGATACTAATTAGGCAACTCTCTGATGGAGAACCATCTACTGAGGCATTTGTTCTAGCATGAACAGCAGTAAACCATCCTTCCAGGTTGTCTGGGTTACCATTGAACAACGGCATAGCATCATAAGGACCACGACTAAAATTGCGAAGGCTCGAAGTCTGAGTGTGTCTATTGTTTGATAAAGAATTACTCGAATTTGGGACTGATGCATTAATGGTTGTACTAGCAGAATGTGCTGAGGCATCGCTCGAGAAGACTTGAGACATGTTTGCAAAATGTAAAACAAGAATTTAGAGAAATAAAAGAAAATGTAACTGAGGAACACACAACACAGTAAATTTAAATGGGAAGAAATTACTTAACTATTCTGCATAAGTAAATAAAAATTGACAAGTCACACTGTAAGCAAGGCAAACTCACACTCACAAAAGAAAATACTCGACTGAATAAGCAACACTTTGAAAATCAAGAGAAATGGTACTTTACTCAAATCAAATTTGCTCAAATTTACTTTAAATTGAATTAATGGCACAGTGAGTTGTCTTTACTCTCAATGCAATAAGGAAATTCAACAATAAATGATGAATCAATCAAAAATGTTAAAATGGACTCAATAAAGCTTGTGCAAAATTAAAACAAACTGGGAAAACAATTCACTAAAAATAAAATGAAATGACACACAAAGAATAAAATATTATGCACGGAACAGAGTATATGAAACTGCACTGAAATAAACTGTAGCAATATTGCAAATAACAATTACTAATCAAAAGTACTGCACAACACTACATAAAATTCCTGCAGAAAAAAAATTAATGGCAACACAATGTTTACACAAGAACTATTGCAAAATGAGTCAATGTTGCATTGATAAAAAAAAATTACACACACAAGAAAATACAGTTTACAAGAAAAAAAATATTATCAAGGAATGAACTGATTGAACACGTTAACTCTTAACTACAGCTTAAGCAACACTTACTGAACAAGCAAAAGAATGATTTACTTTAAAAGAAGAACTTAAATATTGCACTAAGAGTGAATTTGTTCAATGAAAATAATAGATGCAAAAACACAGAACAAAAAGGTTTGAACACTTACAGTGATGCAGAACACAACACATCAATATAAACACATTACTAGAATTTTCTTGTTATGAAACTTGAGGTATGAAAATTTTGAAAATAATTGTCTTGCTTGAACAAAATAATGGCACTATTGTCTGTGGAGATAAGACAAATTAGACACAGGTTAAATGAAAAGAATTAACACAAGAATGTTCAACACACAGAGAAAAATTTAAATGGTAAATGAATGAAGACAAAAACAGCAAGAATACACAAATGCTGGGAGAAAAAATATAACAGACAACACTGAGTTGTGATGCAGAATATAAGGTAATAAACTACTGAATTACTTCACTGCAATACTGTAAACACAGGATAATTGTGAAGTGTAAACACAAATTTATACTGCTTATATATTGCACACAACAAGGAAAAATACTCTGGCTGGACTAGGCTTTTGCTGACTGACTCCCCCACCACAGACTGGCTTAAGTGGCTTGGCTTACTTTGCAAACCTGGGTCAACCCCTCAGAGGTAATGCAAATAGCAAAATAAACACTAATACACAAGGACTGACCAGTGAATAATGCAGAGGCTGGAAGACGCTTGGGATAGCTGGCTTGGGGTAGGTCGGCCTACTGACCACACAAAATGTCCGTCGTTGGCTGCGAGAATTTATCTCCGTGCATTGGCGTAATTATCAATTTTACGCCGCTGGCACCAATTTGTAGTGGGGGTTCGAAAGGAGATATGATGGTTGAAGATAAACACACTTGTGGATGGTAACACTATATATTGTCAGACTGTGGTAAGGGAAGGGGCCCAGCCCACCTTGTTGCCTGTTGTATGTCTATCCGTGGACTGAGAGCGAGGTAGCGCATCCCACTCACTCATGCCACATCCCGTGACGTCACACAGTCACTAGGCCTAATAGGGATCGTCTATATAAAACACATGGATGGTACTATGATACTCAGCTAAGCTATACAACACATGTAAGGGGGGACCAGCAACTATGCTGACAGCTATACATGCTCTTAATAATGATGGGTCACTATACACACTCTTAATAATGATGGGTCACTATACACTCTGAATAATGATGGGTCGCTATACACACTCTTAATAATGATGGGTCACTATACACTCTGAATAATGATGGGTCGCTATACACACTCTTAATAATGATGGGTCGCTATACACACTCTTAATAATGATGGGTCGCTATACACGCTCTTAATCATGATGGGTCGCTATACACGCTTTTAATGATGATGGGTCGCTATACATGCTCTTAATAATGATGGGTCGCTATACACTCTCTCAATGATGATTGGTCGCATGCTACCTATCATCGTTTGCGGTGTATATATGTGTACTTCAAGAAGATATTTTCCTCCCCCTGGATGTATGGCACTTCACACAAGACAGTGTTTATGTCACATGTAAAAGCAGGTCAAGAAATGGTTCCCTGAGAGCAGTATCATTGTAATCCAATGGCCAGGGAGAAGCTCTGTGTTAAATCCCATCGATATTTTTTTGGCGTGAAATGAAAGCCATCTTACATTCCAAAATACGTCATCAGTGCCTTGTACGATAGAAGAGATGAAAAACTAAGTTCTTGAACTGGATTTGTCCCCCATTAGAAAACTTTCTGATTCAACGCATAAACGTCAAAAATTGGAAATTAAATAAAACGAAAACATGACAAAAATATAGAAAAAGTTAGTGTTATTTCTTTCTTTCTTACCCTTTGTCTCATATTACTAGCATTTGGAATTTTATAGTGGCCCAACTTCATTCGAAAAGCCCAATACCGACAACTTGTCGGTGGTTTGTTTCTGTCAGACACTGCAGCACAACGGTGTATTGGTACAGAGGGCATCTTCCACACTACATCGCATAACTATTTTTTTTTGTATTTTATTTAAAAACTGAATATACAAAAAATTTTTTATTACAAAACAGCCTAAATAAAACAGGGTAAACATGTGTATAACACATACACAGCACTCCTCTCTATACATGAGAAAAACACCCGTAGTACAAACCAAGAAAATCACAACCTCCACATCACAGAAACACTCCCACAATACAGAAAATTACATAACAATCTAGTAGGTCTAAAACATAATAACAATACATATATAAAAGAAGGGCGAATACACATAACTTAGATAGTTACACTTAATAAACAAAGTGTTACGTGCGTTTCACAGACTCAAAAACAAAATCATAGTAATACATAAGCTTACATAAGCCTAGAAACAACATTATAACAACTCGGCTGCAACATACAAGTACAAATCTTTTCTATAATTCGCACTCTTGGAGATAACATAATACAGAGCACACTGCAACCTCCCCCCCTTCCTCTTCTAGCTGTATCTACCAGCACCAACCATAACAACCAAATCAATAAAAACATAAATTAACAGATCTTAATATAGAGGCATCCTTAAACACGCTTCATACATAACCTCATCCCTGCAAGACAGAGTAAGTACATTTTTTAAAAATAATACATTAGCATAATAAGAACCTTCACAGTCATACTGCACATAAGAGGCTCACAGTCACAAAGTACAAGACTTCATACATTGCAAAAGGAAATCTCCATTTTACTCATACCCATTTCCTGAATGGAATCTGGCTGCCTCACAACTCCCTGGTTTAACATATCCCCCACATTAAAATAAGAATCATACGCTTACCCACAACCAGGTCACAACCCCCACCTCGCATAACACATGACATGGAAAGTTCCCTGACACCAAGACACTCGCCTAACCCCCACAACTCGCATTACACCTCTGTCCACCAAACGCACTTATCACGCCCGCGCATTCCTCAAGAAGCCAGCTTCGTCATGTCTCCTGAAATCTGTAATGCCCACAAGTCATCCACTCGAAAGCTACGATATCCCTCCGAAAAATTGGAATACCATCTGTTCCCAGTGATATCCTTATTCCTCCTTTGTGTTCCATAAAATATCGCTGCCAGGGCCCTAATTCGCTCCCCCACAGGTGCTCTCCGTAAAACCCACGAAGTATACACGAAGTCGGTGACCAGATAACCCATCGCATTCTGTACCGGCACCCCCCCCCCCCATCCAAGCTTAATGTCAATATCCCCACTCACAATGCTCCTGTCCACCAACAATTCACCTAAAGTTTTATAATTATGTTCCTGCAGGAACACAAGGTCTGGCACATATTTCCTCAAATAAACATCCAAAACTTTACATTTGCTCACTGCTTTCAACCCTTTAACATTTAAAGACACTTGAAGGCACCCTAATGCACTTAGAACCCAGGCGAGAATCCCCACTCCGCCCCCCACACTTCCCATCACCTTCCTCTTGCTCACGCTCAATATTCTTTAAGCCACCTTCATCTCTAGGCATTACATCATGCCAAGCTTTCTTCCCAGTCCTTTGCCCAGGGGTCAAAACATCCTCACTATCAGAAATATCAGCCGTCCTCTTGCGAGAGCTACGCTCCTCAATCTTCGCCTCCTTCTGGGCATCTTCCCTGTGGACCTCCACTGCCACACTCTGAACCCACCCCTTACCACTCACATCCTTCTCATTGAGGCCTCCCACCTCTGCCTCCACACTCACGGTATCCAAACCATTCAGTAAGTCGTTCAGGGCCTCCTGAATTGTAGCTTCCAGAACATGGTGAGCAATTGCATACTCTTTACCACCCGTTGCCTACACCAAGCCTACGCCCTAATCAATTCCAGTGTCACACACTCAGGCGGCAACGCCTCCTCCCTCTCCATCTCCACACTCCACGCCTCCCGTGACGAAGGCTTACGTTGCGTAAGTCAGCCGATCCGTAGTATCATCAGGCCTCACCTCAGCCTCAGATCTCCTATGTCGCGTTGGACAATGCGCTGCTATGTGGTCGTACGCCTCACACACGCGGCACGTACGCCTGTGACCTGTGTATGTTACATACACCTGAGTCCGAAAGTCCTCCATTCCCACATGACGGAATAGGATGCTTCAGGGACATTTTAAGGAAAAACGTCCCTTCAGGGAAGCCAACTAGTGGCCCATCTCGCCAGCGCCCCAATGTCGCCATTTGAATCGTCCCATATCTTCCGAGGACATGCCGTAAACCACTCTCATCAGCCTCGAAAGGTACATTACGCACCTTGACCTTGGTGAAGAACCTTGATACGTCGTGAAGACGGACACTAACGCCAGGGGTAACCAGCTTAACCACCTCCTGATACTTGGCCACCATGTTTTCGTATGTGCTGCTCAGCCGGACTTGACGAAAATTCGTGCCACACCATTCAGTGAAACACCATAAAGGTCTTCATCAGCGATGCTGTACGTGTGCCGCAATATCGCCGTCAGCAACACATTGGTATTCTGGGCATTGAGCACGCCCCTCACCAGTTCCACACAAACAGTGCTGACACGTTTGAGGCCACTCATCGCCATGAAGAAAGTGTTGCCACCTGCCACCAGGGGTCAAAGCATAGTTCCAAGTATGTCCTGGCGCGTAACTACTAGTTATGAGTGAGAAGGGTTGGGTTCTAGTTGGACCTGCTTTCTACTAGATTTTCTACCTCACCTTCGACAGTATTTAAGACTCTGTCCTCATGTTTCCACTTCATATCTTTCCAGACTATGGAGTTGAACTCTTGTCTAGGCTGAGGGACTGACCACCTCAAATACTATCTCTCTAAGGGTAATGGACTGATTACATCTTCAGGGACTGACCACCTCAAATGTTATTTCTCCAAAGTTGATGGACTGATTATACATCTTCATTTCACTACTATATCTGCTTATATTCGCTGCCTGACTGCGGTGGTGCGTGGTTGTGCTCTGCACCCCTCTGCTGTTTTCAGGCAAGCTCTCATAGCAACATGGCGCTGAGTGTACGGTGTTACATAGGAACATAAGAAAGGAGGAACACTGCAGCAGGCCTGTTGGCCCATACTAGGCAGGTCCTTTACAATTAATCCCACTAACAAAACATTTGCCCAACCCTATTTTCAATGCCACCCAAGAAACAAGCTCCGATGTGCAAGTCCCACTCAAATCCAACCCATCCCACTCATGTACTTATCCAACCTAAATTTGAAACTACCCAAAGTCCTAGCCTTAATAACCCAACTAGGTAGACTGTTCCACTCACCAATTACCCTATTTCCAAACCAATACTTTCCTATGTCCTTTCTAAATCTATTTTTTATTATTTATTATCACACTGGCCGATTCCCACCAAGGCAGGGTGGCCCGAAAAAAGAGAAACTTTCACCATCATTCACTCCATCACTGTCTTGCCAGAAGGGTGCTTTACACTACAGTTTTTAAACTGCAACATTAACACCCCTCCTTCAGAGTGCAGGCACTGTACTTCCCATCTCCAGGACTCAAGTCCGGCCTGCCGGTTTCCCTGAATCCCTTCATAAATGTTACTTTGCTCACACTCCAACAGCACGCCAAGTATTAAAAACCATTTGTCTCCATTCACTCCTATCAAATACGCTCATGCATGCCTGCTGGAAGTCCAAGCCCCTCGCACACAAAACCTCCTTTACCCCCTCCCTCCAACCTTTCCTAGGCCGACCCCTACCCCGCCTTCCTTCCACTACAGACTGATACACTCTTGAAGTCATTCTGTTTCGCTCCATTCTCTCTACATGTCCGAACCACCTCAACAACCCTTCCTCAGCCCTCTGGACAACAGTTTTGGTAATCCCGCACCTCCTCCTAACTTCCAAACTACGAATTCTCTGCATTATATTCACACCACACATTGCCCTCAGACATGACATCTCCACTGCCTCCAGCCTTCTCCTCGCTGCAACATTCATCACCCACGCTTCACACCCATATAAGAGTGTTGGTAAAACTATACTCTCATACATTCCCCTCTTTGCCTCCAAGGACAAAGTTCTTTGTCTCCACAGACTCCTAAGTGCACCACTCACTCTTTTTCCCTCATCAATTCTATGATTCACCTCATCTTTCATAGACCCATCCGCTGACACGTCCACTCCCAAATATCTGAATACGTTCACCTCCTCCATACTCTCTCCCTCCAATCTGATATTCAATCTTTCATCACCTAATCTTTTTGTTATCCTCATAACCTTACTCTTTCCTGTATTCACCTTTAATTTTCTTCTTTTGCACACCCTACCAAATTCATCCACCAATCTCTGCAACTTCTCTTCAGAATCTCCCAAGAGCACAGTGTCATCAGCAAAGAGCAGCTGTGACAACTCCCACTTTGTGTGTGATTCTTTATCTTTTAACTCCACGCCTCTTGCCAAGACCCTTGCATTTACTTCTCTTACAACCCCATCTATAAATATATTAAACAACCACGGTGACATCACACATCCTTGTCTAAGGCCTACTTTTACTGGGAAAAAATTTCCCTCTTTCCTACATACTCTAACTTGAGCCTCACTATCCTCGTAAAAACTCTTCACTGCTTTCAGTAACCTACCTCCTACACCATACACTTGCAACATCTGCCACATTGCCCCCCTATCCACCCTGTCATACGCCTTTTCCAAATCCATAAATGCCACAAAGACCTCTTTAGCCTTATCTAAATACTGTTCACTTATATGTTTCACTGTAAACACCTGGTCCACACACCCCCTACCTTTCCTAAAGCCTCCTTGTTCATCTGCTATCCTATTCTCCGTCTTACTCTTAATTCTTTCAATTATAACTCTACCATACACTTTACCAGGTACACTCAACAGACTTATCCCCCTATAATTTTTGCACTCTCTTTTATCCCCTTTGCCTTTATACAAAGGAACTATGCATGCTCTCTGCCAATCCCTAGGTACCTGACCCTCTTCCATACATTTATTAAATAATTGCACCAACCACTCCAAAACTATATCCCCACCTGCTTTTAACATTTCTATCTTTATCCCATCAATCCCGGCTGCCTTACCCCCTTTCATTTTACCTACTGCCTCACGAACTTCCCCCACACTCACAACTGCCTCTTCCTCACTCCTACAAGATGTTATTCCTCCTTGCCCTATACACGAAATCACAGCTTCCCTATCTTCGTCAACATTTAACAATTCCTCAAAATATTCCCTCCATCTTCCCAATACCTCTAACTCTCCATTTAATAACTCTCCTCTCCTATTTTTAACTGACAAATCCATTTGTTCTCTAGGCTTTCTTAACTTGTTAATCTCACTCCAAAACTTTTTCTTATTTTCAACAAAATTTGTTGATAACATCTCACCCACTCTCTCATTTGCTCTCTTTTTACATTGCTTCACCACTCTCTTAACCTCTCTCTTTTTCTCCATATACTCCTCCCTCCTTGCATCACTTCTACTTTGTAAAAACTTCTCATATGCTAACTTTTTCTCCCTTACTACTCTCTTTACATCATCATTCCACCAATCGCTCCTCTTCCCTCCTGCACCCACTTTCCTGTAACCACAAACTTCTGCTGAACACTCTAACACTACATTTTTAATCCTACCCCATACCTCTTCGACCCCATTGCCTATGGTCTCATTAGCCCATCTATCCTCCAATAGCTGTTTATATCTTACCCTAACTGCCTCCTCTTTTAGTTTATAAACCTTCACCTCTCTCTTCCCTGATGCTTCTATTCTCCTTGTATCCCATCTACCTTTTACTCTCAGTGTAGCTACAACTAGAAAGTGATCTGATATATCTGTGGCCCCTCTATAAACATGTACATCCTGAAGTCTACTCAACAGTCTTTTATCTACCAATACATAATCCAACAAACTACTGTCATTTCGCCCTACATCATATCTTGTATACTTATTTATCCTCTTTTTCTTAAAATATGTATTACCTATAACTAAACCCCTTTCTATACAAAGTTCAATCAAAGGGCTCCCATTATCATTTACACCTGGCACCCCAAACTTACCTACCACACCCTCTCTAAAAGTTTCTCCTACTTTAGCATTCAGGTCCCCTACCACAATTACTCTCTCACTTGGTTCAAAGGCTCCTATACATTCACTTAACATCTCCCAAAATCTCTCTCTCTCCTCTGCATTCCTCTCTTCTCCAGGTGCATACACGCTTATTATGACCCACTTCTCGCATCCAACCTTTACTTTAATCCACATAATTCTTGAATTTACACATTCATATTCTCTTTTCTCCTTCCATAACTGATCATTTAACATTACTGCTACCCCTTCCTTTGCTCTAACTCTCTCAGATACTCCAGATTTAATCCCATTTATTTCCCCCCACCGAAACTCTCCTACCCCCTTCAGCTTTGTTTCGCTTAGAGCCAGGACATCCAACTTCTTTTCATTCATAACATCAGCAATCATCTGTTTCTTGTCATCCGCACTACATCCACGCACATTTAAGCATCCCAGTTTTATAAAGTTTTTCTTCTTCTCTTTTTTAGTAAATGTATACAGGAGAAGGGGTTACTAGCCCATTGCTCCCGGCATTTTAGTCGCCTCATACGACACGCATGGCTTACGGAGGAAAGATTCTTTTCCACTTCCCCATGGACAATAGAAGAAATAAAAAAGAACAAGAGCTATTTAGAAAAAGGAGAAAAACCTAGATGTATGTATATATATATATGCATGTGCGTGTCTGTGAAGTGTGACCAAAGTGTAAGTAGGAGTAGCAAGATATCCCTGTTATCTAGCGTGTTTATGAGACAGAAAAAGAAACCAGCAATCCTACCATCATGCAAAACAGTTACAGGTTTTTGTTTCACAGTCATCTGGCAGGACGGTAGTACTTCCCTGGGTGGTTGCTGTCTACCAACCTACTACCTAAATCTAAACTTATCTAATTTAAATCCATTACTGCGGGTTCTCTCTTGGAGAGATATCCTCAAGACCTTGTTAATATCCCCTTTATTAATACCTATCTTCCACTTATACACTTCGATCAGGTCTCCCCTCATTCTTCGTCTAACAAGTGAATGTAACTTAAGAGTCTTCAATCTTTCTTCATAAGGAAGATTTCTAATGCTATGTATTAATTTAGTCATCCTACGCTGAATGTTTTCTAACGAATTTATGTCCATTCTGTAATATGGAGACCAGAATTGAGCTGCATAATCTAGGTGAGGCCTTACTAATGATGTATAAAGCTGCAGTATGACCTCTGGACTTCTGTTGCTTACACTTCTTGATATAAATCCCAGTAATCTATTTGCCTTATTACGTACGCTTAGGCATTGCTGCCTTGGTTTAAGGTTGCTGCTTACCATAACCCCCAAGTCCTTTTCGCAATCTGTATGGCGAAGTTCTACATTATTTAACTTATAAGTGCTAGGGTTATGGACACTCCCGAGCTTCAGAACCTTGCATTTATCTACATTGAACTGCATCTGCCACTTTTCTGACCAAGAGTAGAGTTTGTCTAAATCCTCCTGAAGTTCCCTAACATCTACGTTTGAATCAATTATCCTACCTATCTTCGTGTCATCGGCGAATTTGCTCATATCACTAGCAATTCCTTCATCAAGATCATTGATATATATTATAAACAACAACGGGCCCAAGACTGATCCCTGTGGAACGCCACTTGTTACTGATCCCCATTCTGATTTAACCCCATTTATGGACACTCTCTGCTTCCTGTCTGTGAGCCATGACTCGATCCACGAGAGCACCCTTCCCCCAATGCCATGAGCTGCTACTTTCTTCAACAGTCTTTGGTGCGGAACTCTATCAAATGCCTTACTAAAATCTAAGTAAACAATATAAAATTCTTTATCGTGGTCAACAGCCTCAAAAGCTTTACTGAAGAAAGTTAATAAATTAGTTAGACAAGACCGACCTCTTGTGAATCCATGCTGAGTATCATCAATCAAGCTATGCTTATCGAGATGGCTTCTTATAATCTCAGCTATAATTGACTCTAGCAACTTGCCTACAATTGAGGTCAGGCTTATTGGGCGGTAATTTGACGGTAACGACTTGTCCCCTGTTTTAAAAATAGGAATTACATTAGCCATCTTCCACATATCAGACACTACACCTGTTTGAAGAGATAAATTAAAAATATCAGTTAATGGTTCACAGACTTCCATTTTGCATTCCTTAAGAACCCTTGAAAAAACCTCATCAGGACCCGGTGACTTATTTTGCTTCATTCGGTCTATCTGCTTCACAACCATTTCACTAGTGTAATAAAGTTGGTAGAATTACCGACAATATGTAAAGTAAAAGGACACAAGTGCAACTAATGTGACATTTATTGTGGCAACGTTTCGCTCTCCAGGAGCTTTATCAAGCCATTACAAACAATACATGGACACAGAGGGTATATAAAGGCTCAGAGTGAGGTGAATACTAGTGAGGTACCATTTCGATGTTCACTAGTGGTAGTAGTAGTAGTAGTTTGTAGATGAATGGTTCGGAGAACCGACATGTTGATAAATTAGACACATGTGCAACTCTTGGGAATCTTTATTGAGGAAACGTTTCGCCACACAGTGGCTTCATCAGTCCATACATAGGAGAAACTTGAAGAACAGGAGGAGAATGAGGTAATCAGTCCCTCAACCTTGAGTCGATGTGTTCAGTCCATCAATCTTGAGTAGAATAAGGCAGATGAGCGGAGAAGCAGCTTATAAACCGTATGGCAGGAGAGGTGTAGCAGTCATAGGTAGTGTAACATTTGTCCAATATGGAAGTAGGTTGTGCCCAAGAATTAGGCAAGCGAAGAATTCCTAAGTATTAAGATCCCAAGAAGTTGCAGTGTCTGACAGGTTTGTAGATGAATGGTTCGGAGAACCGACATGTTGATAAATTAGACACATGTGCAACTCTTGGGAATCTTTATTGAGGAAACGTTTCGCCACACAGTGGCTTCATCAGTCCATACATAGGAGAAACTTGAAGAACAGGAGGAGAATGAGGTAATCAGTCCCTCAACCTTGAGTCGATGTGTTCAGTCCATCAATCTTGAGTCATAAGATGACTGGTGGAATTTCGGTGTTGTACACAGGCGTTGTGTACAACACCGAAATTCCACCAGTCATCTTATGAAATTCAGAGACGCCCAATTAGTGATAAAAGAAACTAATTTCCGCACACGCAAGTGCCTTGAATCAGCAATGATCGCTGTTTCGAATACAATTAAACAAAACAACGGCAGCTTCACCATCTCCGAAGTCTTAGCAAGAATCCTCCTGAAAACAGTAAACCCTGCCATCACATAGTCTCTCCTGTTATACTACACAAAGCACAGAGAGTGAACACTGAAACAAGCTGCCTCATTCCAGTTTATATTTGTCCAACCTATTTTTATGTTACCCAAGTAATAGCCTTTATATCCTTTTAATCATGTACGAATTAATTGTTCTACCATATTGTATTACTTTTGTCACTACCACTACTGCTACTACTACCACCAGTGAACATCGAAATGGTACCTCACTAGTATTCACCTCACTCTGAGCCTTTATATACCCTCTGTGTCCATGTATTGTTTGTAATGGGTTGATAAAGCTCCTGGAGAGCGAAACGTTGCCACAATAAATGTCACATTAGTTGCACTTGTGTCCTTTTACTTTACATTTCACTAGTGACTGTGATGTTACATAATTTATCTTCTTCTAATCCACTATAAAAATTAATTACCGGAATGTTATTAGTGTCTTCCTGTGTAAAAACCGAGAGAAAATAATTATTTAAAATCGAGCACATTTCATTCTCTTTGTCAGTAAGATGCCCATAGTTATTTTTAAGGGGACCTATCTTATCTCTGACTTTTGTTCTATATACCTGGAAAAAACTTTTTGGATTAGTTTTAGAATCCCTAGCAACTTTAATTTCATAGTCCCTTTTAGCTTTTCTTATCCCCTTTTTAATGTCCCTCTTAATGTCAATATACTGATTCATAAGATGACCCTCGCCTCTTTTGATACGCCTATAAATTCCTTTCTTATGCCCTAGTAGATATTTCAGCCTATTATTCATCCATTTTGGGTCATTTCTATTTGATCTAATTTCCTTATAAGGGATAAACGTTCTTTGAGCAGCATGTATTGTGTTCAGAAAACTGTCATATTGATAGCTCTCTTCGTTACCCCAGTCAACAGATGATAAGTGTTCTCTAAGCCCATCGTAATCTGCTAAGCGAAAATCTGGGACTGTTACTGAGTTATCCCTACTATCATGCTTCCATTCAATTCTAAATGTAATTGATTTGTGGTCGCTAGCACCCAGTTCCTCTGAAACTTCTAAATTATTAACAAGGGATTCATTGTTTGCCAGAACTAAGTCAAGCAGGTTATTACCCCTTGTAGGTTCTGTCACAAACTGCTTCAAAAAACAATCCTGAACTACTTCTAAGAAATCGTATGATTCTAAATTCCCAGTCAAGAAATTCCAATCAATATGACTAAAGTTAAAGTCTCCTAGAATTACTACATTATCGTGTCTTGTGGCCCTAACAATTTCCTCCCATAGTAGTCTCCCTTGGTCCCTATCTAAATTTGGGGGACGGTATATCACACCTAAAATTAATTTTTCATGCCCCTCTGAAAATTCTATCCAAACAGACTCTGTATGTGTTACTTCAGACTTAATACCCGTTTTTATGCAACAGTTCAAGCGATCTCGGACATACAATGCCACCCCACCCCCCTTCCCGATACTTCTATCTACTTGGAACAATTTAAAACCCTGAATGTGACATTCTGCAGGCATGTCCCGACTTTTTGAATTAAACCACGTCTCAGTAATGGCAAATACATCTATGTTACCTGCACTAGCAACTAGTCTCAACTTGTCCATCTTATTCCTAGCACTGCGACTATTTGTGTAATAAATTTTTAATGACCCTCCTCTCTCTTTACCCTTCCTGCTCCTTTCTATTATTCCACTAAACCTATTACTGTCCTTGTCAATTAGTGCCACTGGCTTTCCAATATCCACCTCATTTTGCCTATTACTAGTTCTCCTAGTACTCATGTTACTACCCTGCGACTTCACAGTTTTCCCGCCAAAACCCATACCACTAACTATTCCTAGTTTAAAGACCTAACAGCTCCCTCCACTGCGTTGGCCAGTGCTCCCACCCCACACCTAGATAAGTGAACCCCATCCCTGGCATACATGTCATTTCTGCCATAGAAGAGTTCCCAGTTGTCCATGAATGTTACCGCATTTTCCTTACAGTATTTGTCTAGCCAGCAATTGACACCAATTGCTCTGGACAACCATTCATTTCCAACTCCTCTCCTTGGCAAAATGCCACATATGACAGGTTTCCCACCCTTCCTCCTAATTATCTCTATTGCTGACCTATACCTGCTAATCAGGTCCTCACTCCTACGTCTGCCAACATCGTTGCCTCCAGCACTGAGACAGATAATAGGATTGCTCCCATTACCTCTCATGATGTCATCCAGATGGCTAACAATATCCTTCATCCCAGCCCCAGGAAAACACACTCTCTGCCTCCTACTCCTATCCTTCAAGCAGAATGCCCTATCCATGTACCTAATCTGGCTATCCCCAACAACAACAATGTTTTTACCTTCCTTGGCGTCGTCCGTCGTGATGCTCCGAGTAGTCGACTCACATTCGCCAGGTAGCATTACACCACTTGTAGAATTCGTCAAGACGTTCTCGATGGTCTTCGTTGGGGTTTCTAGGGATGTCTTACTCACGTCTGCCAATGCTTCTTTGGTGCTCGTTGTGGCATTCCCAGTAGAACACTCACATTCGTCAGGTAGCACCGAGAATGAGTTGGAAGTTTCCACGGTAGTCTTCTGGTTTCTCGTTGTTTCTGCCTCTCCAACCGTTTTCTTGATCTTCAGCTTGGTTCCATGTTGCCCGGCCACTGACCAAGCTCCCCTCTTAACCTGGGGACTCACAACAGAAGGATTACTACGAATCCTCTTGTTCTCCTCCGTTAATCGCCGTATCTCCATCTTAGCAACTCTGAGCTCTTCTCTCAACTGCTGGTAAAGTTGCTCAAGAGAGGGCATCCTGGTACAGATTCACAGAGAGCACACAAACAGGTCTTCACAGAGCTAAGTACACGTCACCACTGAGCTAAGTACACGTCAGCACTGACGTCCAGAGGGTACGCTCTCCCTCAAAATGACTCTGAGGCATCCAATCCCGTCTTACGTTATGATGAAGGAGTTCCGGACTCAGATTCTTGTGTCTTATGCTGGGCAACAACGTATGTGCAGGTTGTGTGGGGAGCATGATCACATGGCGGCGACATGTATGCAACAGAGGAGGGGGATGATGGAGACTGGTGGAGCACCAGTTACAGGTGTGGATGCTGTCGTGGACAGCCCCACGGGCAAACAAGGGAGTGGACGTCTGTGGAGTGATATAGTTGAAGATACCCTTGTGGTGAATGATGGGCGTGCCATAAGTTGTGCCGAGCCAGAAATGGCCACTTAGACGGTGACGAGGGCGGAAGTGCTTGTGCAGCAGGAGGTGATGGCACTGGAGGAAGAGCTGGACGAGGTTTTGAAAACTTTTACTCCATCTGGGGAAAATGACGTCTCTGTACGGGAGAACGTAGCCGTGTTCTGTGCAACATGAAACGTGGAGGTTGAGGCTCATTGTGAGGAATCCTCGGAAGACAGCATGGTGGTGGAGGGCGTCATGAGGAAGTGAGCGGCTGCGTCAGACTCAGATGACGTCCTGACGCCGACGCAGAGGTCTAGGAGGAAGAACGAATATTCTCGATGTAGCCAGGATAAGAGGCATCGAAAAAAGGGGGGCGGGGTGGATGGTGTGAAATCATGTGTTGACCCTGGGGCAGGAGGCCCTGGGAAGGAGGAGAGGAGGAAGGGTTGGAAATTTTAAGATGGCCTTAGATGTATGACTGTGAATGTGAATGGACCATGTAATAGAGTGAAGAGGGAATGTTTTCGTATGCTTCTGTGTAAATATAGAGTGAACGTAGTGTTTCTACAGGAACATAATTTCAGGGAGGGAAGAGTGCTAGAGGTGGCAGGGTTTAAGGTTATGACTCTGCCATCTGCACGTTTGAAAGGTGGTGTGGGTTTATTGATAAAGGAGGCAAGCCCGTTTGTGTTGATACGAAGTGAGGGGGGAGGGGGGGGTGTTGCATGTGGATGGGTGGTGGATGGGGCAGAGGGCAACCTTTGTAAGCATGTATGCACCAGCGGAAAACGATGTGAAAGTAAAGAGGGATTTTATATGTGATGACCTAGTTTTCTCCTTACGTGGTTTACCTGTGGTGGCCATCGCTGGTGGGGACTGGAATTGTGTTATTAGAAGGGTTGATGTGGAACCACAAGGGGCAGGGCACATAAGAACATAAGAACATAAGAACGAAGGAACACTGCAGAAGGCCTACTGGCCCATGCGAGGCAGGTCCAAGTCTCCTACCGGCTTAAGCCAATGCACCCAACCTAGTCAGGTCAGGTCACATTGACTTAAGGGAGGAACACGGCAACCGACCTGGTAGCACAAGCTATCAGGTCCAACTCACACCCACCCACATCCACTCATATATTTATCCAACCTAATTTTAAAGCAACACAACGTTCTGGCCTCTATAACTGTACTCGGGAGTTTGTTCCACTCATCCACAACTCTATTACCAAACCAGTACTTTCCTATATCCTTCCTGAATCTGAATTTTTCCAACTTAAAACCATTGCTGCGAGTCCTGTCTAGGCTAGATATTTTCAGCACACTATTTACATCCCCTTTATTTATTCCCGTCTTCCATTTATACACCTCAATCATATCCCCCCTAATTCTACGTCTTTCTAGAGAGTGCAGATTCAGGGCCTTTAGTCTATCCTCATAGGGGAGGTTTCTGATACATGGGATCAACTTTGTCATCCTCCTTTGTACATTTTCCAGAGAATTTATATCCATCCTGTAATACGGTGACCAAAACTGTGCAGCATAATCTAAATGAGGCCTAACCAAGGATGTATAGAGTTGAAGAACAACCTGAGGACTCCTATTATTTATGCTTCTTGATATGAAGCCAAGGATTCTATTAGCTTTATTGCGAACACTTATGCACTGTTGTCTTGGTTTCAGATTACTGCTAACCAGAACTCCTAAATCTTTTTCGCAATCCGTAATATTAAGATCTACATTATTTAGTTTATATGTGGCATGGTTATTGTCCTGTCCAACATTTAGAACTTTGCATTTGTCTATATTAAACTGCATCTGCCACTTCTCCGACCACTGCATCAGTCTATTCAAATCTTCCTGGAGTGCTCGAATGTCCTCGTCAGAATGAATTCGACGGCCTATTTTGGTGTCATCGGCAAACTTGCCGATGTAGCTCATTATGCCCTCATCTATGTCGTTTATGTAGATTGTGAACAGCAGGGGCCCAACACTGACCCCTGTGGAACACCGCTCGTGACGCTTCCCCACTCTGATTTCTACCAATTTATGCAAACTCTCTGCTGCCTATTTGTCAACCATGCCTCTATCCAGGAAAAAATTTCTCCTCCTATTCCATGTGCTTTAATTTTCCTCAATAGTCTCTGATGTGGGACCCTGTCAAAAGCCTTACTGAAGTCCATATACACAATATCATATTCATTACCATGATCTACCTCCTCAAATACCTTAGTGAAAAAAGTTAATAAATTCGTAAGGCAGGAACGCCCCTTTGTAAAACCATGCTGAGATTCGTTGATTAATTTATGCTTTTCAAGGTGGCTACGAACTGCCTCGGCAATTATTGATTCCATAAATTTTCCCACTATGGAGGTTAGGCTTATTGGTCTATAGTTTGAAGCTAAAAACCTGTCACCTATTTTGAAAATAGGTATCACATTTGCCATTTTCCACTTATCTGGCACCATGCCAGTTTGTAGTGATATGTTGAAAAGATTAGCCAAAGGTGTGCTAAGCTCCTCTTTACATTCCATCAGAACCCTTGCATACAGTTCATCAGGGCCTGGGGATTTGTTAGGTTTTAATTTATCTATTTGCCTAAGGACCATGTCACTTGTGACCCTAATCGTGCACAGTTTATTATCGTCCTGTTCTACATAATTTATCATTACTGGAATATCGCTGGTATCCTCCTGTGTAAAAACTGAGAGGAAGTATGTGTTAAAAATTCTACACATTTCCTTATCACTGTCAGTGAGCTGACCCGAGGAACTTTTGAGTGGGCCTATCTTGTCCCTGATCTTACTTTGGGTTAGTCTTCGATTCTCTTGCAACTTTAACCTCATAATCTCTTTTTGCTTTTCTAATTCCCTTTTTTATTTCTCTCTTTAACTGAATATATCGATTTCTTAATTGCCCCTCTCCTCTTTTGATTTGCCTATATATGCCTCTCTTTTGACCAATCAGATATTTTAATCTATTGTTCATCCATTTAGGATCATTTTTGTTTGATCTGATTTCCCTATTTGGAACATAATTTGACTGAGCAGCTAGAACTATGCCCTGGAAAGCATCATATCGGCAACCATCACAACCTACCTGACCCTTAGTCAGGTCATTCCAGTTCAGCCCACCTAAGTAATTTTTCAGTCCTACGAAATCAGCCAAGCGAAAGTCAGGGACGGAGACTTGATTGCCATTATTAGGGGAATTCCATGATATATTAAAACTGAGTGATTTGTGATCACTTTCCCCAAGCTCATCATTAACCTCAAGATTATTAATTAGTGTTTCCCTACTGGCAAGAACCAAGTCAAGGTTATTTCCCCTAGTAGGCTCTGTCACAAACTGTTTTAAAAAACAATCCTGGATCGTATCAAGAAAGTCACCTGACTCTAAATTTCCTGTCAAATTGCTCCAGTCAATCTGTCTATAGTTGAAATCTCCCATTAGCACAACATTTTCGTATGTAGATGCCTTACGAATTTCGTCCCATAGAAGTTTACTGCACTCCCTATCAAGATTTGGGGCCCTGTAAATCACACCCAAAATTTGTTTTTCTCGGCCCTCGAGAAGCTGTAACCAAACAGATTCAGTGGCTGACGCTTCTAATTTAATATCTTGTCTAACACAACAATTTAAATTGTCTCTGACATACATCGCTACTCCACCACCTTTCCTGTTGACCCTGTCAGTGTGGAATAATTTATAGCCTTGTATGTGACATTCAGAGGGCATCTCTCTATCTTTCAGATTGAGCCAGGTCTCTGTTATAGCAATAATATCTATGTTTCCTGCACTTGCAATTAATCTTAGCTCATCTATCTAATTTCTTACACTCCTGCTATTAGTATAGTAAACCTTAAGGGAGCTAGTCCTTTGCTGCCCTCTGCTGTCCCCCTTTGTTTGCTGAAATGATCTATTGTCTTTATTTATAACTTCATGCTGAATGCCTTTTATACATTTACTGTTTCCAACTCTAGTGTTGCAACCTGCTTGTTTCCCACACACACCCATACCTCTATCTTCCATCAGTTTAAAATCATAGGCATTTCACCAATGGCCTTCTCAATCGAGTCTGCAAGTGCTACCACCCCTGCCCCAGAGAGATGTACCCCATCCCTTGCATACATATCATGTTTGCCATAAAAGTTGTTCCAGTTGTCAATGAATGGGATTGCAAGTTCCTTGCAGTATCTGTCTAGCCAGCAATTTACACCAATTGCCCTAGACAACCATTCATTTCCTACTCCCCTTCAAGGCAAGATGCTACATATGATTGGGATCCCTCCCTTAGACTTAATGAAATCTATAGCTGACCTGTACTTATCTAGCAGCTCTTCTCTCCTGCCCTTCCCAATATCATTTCCACCAGCACTGAGACAGATAATGGGCTTGTTCCCATTACCTGACATGATATTATCCAGCCTGTTGACTATGTCCCCAACACCAGCTCCAGGGAAGCACACTCTATCTCTCATCTTCTTATTCCTATTACAAAAAGCACGGTCAATATATCTTACCTGAGAGTCACCAACCACAAGAATGCGCTTTCCTCCATTAGCAGGGGCAGTAGTACCCTTACCTTCACTGGCCACTGAAGTACATTCATCCTGAAGAACAGAGAAGCGATTTCCTACCTTCAGATCTTCACTCTTAACTTTCCTTACTCTGATGCGCCTCCCATTACTGTGAACCACTCGCCACATGTAGCAGGTGCTGGGCTGCACCTCACTGCTGGTAGCCGTTGCTACCTCCCTAACTACAACCTCCTCACAGCAAGAGACAGACTGCACCTCACTGCTAGAAGCCTCATTCCCCACAACTCCAGCCACCTCACACTCTCTCCCATACCCATTGAGGTGGACCTTCAGCCTCCTAATCTCCTCCTGGAGAAGCAAGACCTCCTCCTTCAACTCTCCAAACTCAATTTTTAAAACACTGCAGAAGCAAGCCATGCTTTGTAACCGTCCACGCTAATCCCCAAAGCAGCTCAGGGTCTGTGACCTCACGTGACGACTGACCACTGAACACTGACGACTGACCACTGAACATGTCGGCAGCCTTACGAAATCTCTTGGTGGATGTTTAGTCGATGGATGTGGTAGGTGGGGGGGCGTGGGAGGTAGAGCATACTTTCATGACGAGGGGTTATGCGGCTAGGTTAGATAGGTTGTACATATCTCACGGGGTTTTGTCAAAGTTTGTCTGTACAATAGAAGTAGTTTTTTCAGATCATCGGGCGGTAGTGGCAGAAGTGGAGTGGGAGTCACTAGCTAGTATCTCTAGGGGATACTGGAAATTAAATACAAGTGTGTTAGAAGATGAGGAGGGGTTGGAGGGTTTTACAGAACTGTGGGAGGGGTTAAGTGAGGAGGTAAAAGGGGTGGAGGATGTGGTGACGTGGTGCGATGGTGTGGCTAAGGAACAGATTCGGCATTATTACATGCGGGAAGGGAAACGAATCAATTCTTTAAAATATGGGCTCATTAACTATTTGGAAGACAGGCTAAGGAGTTGTTATGTAAGGGGTATGGTGGCAGGTACTTATCCTATGGATGACATTATGGTAATTAAGGGGAGGTTGCACAAAATCCAGGACGAGAGGTTTCAAGTGGTGAGAGTAATGGCGTAGGTAGAAGAGGTGTTATGGGGCGATAGGCTGTCGTCGTGTGTATTGCATAGGCAAAAACAATGACAGCAGGCAACGGCTATTCCATGGTTGGAGATTCATGAGTCGGTGGGTGGGTATAGGGTGGGTCAGATTATACAAACTACAGATGGGATGGGGGTGTTTGCAGATAAGTGGTATGAGCAGTATTGGCAAAGGGAAGGGGTAGGAGCTGGGGATTTAGAACAGGTGTGTGGGAGTGTGATATGTCGGTTGGGAAACAGTGATAGGGAAGCACTGGGTGGGGAAATAACTGAGGAGGAAATATGGAGAGCTTTAAGTGAAATGCGTAAGGGCAAAGCGCCGGGAATCGATGGACTACCGGCAGAGTTTTATCAACAGCACTAGGAGCTAATGAGGGGTTTTTTGGTAAGGTTATTAAATTTAATGAAGGAGAGGGGCAAGTTGGGAGAATAGCAGGCAACGGCTGTAGTAGTCTTTGTACCAAAGGGTAAGGGGCAGTATACACTTAGGACTACCGGGCAATATCATTGTTATGCGCTGATTATAAGTTGTTGATTTTAGGAAATAGGCTTAAATGCGTAGTAGGGCAGGTCGTATCGAGAACTCAGTTTGGGTTGCCAGGGAGGTCTATGGAGGAGGGGCATGGGTTACTACGGGATTTTGTAGAAGAAAAAGGGGGGAAGGAGGGGAGGCTTGGTTGCACTAGACTGGCAAGGAGCATATGATAGTGGAGCGAGAAGCATTGAGAGCTATCCTTAGGGAACAGGGTTTTGGGGAAGAAATAGTGGGATGGGTAGATGCGTTATATCGTGGGGCAACGGCGAGGGTACAGATTAATGGAAGATTGGGGGAAGGATTGTAATGAGTAGGGGACTTCGACAGGGGTGTCCTATGTCACAGCATTTGTTTGCGTGCATACAGGACCCCTTTTATAGAATAGTGGAGCAGCAAATGTGCATTAGTGAGGGAGAAGGGAGTGGAGTTGGGAGGGTTTGACCAGTTCTAAAAGGGTATGTAGATGATACTACTGTTCTGGTTAGGGAGGGGATGTCAATGGATGCCTTAGATGGGGTAGTCAACATGTTCGCAGGTGCAACTGGTATGAGAGCGAATTCATAAAAGTCCATGGTCATGGGGTTAGGAGCTTGGGTGGAGAGGGTTGAGTGGGGTAGTGCAGCCATGGCGAGGCGGGTGACTTCGTTAAAAATTTGTGGTCTTATCTATGCAGATGATCTGGATGTTGCACGTGTGGAAAACTCGGTTAGGTTGGTCGACAGGATTCTGGGTCGCTTGGGAGCATTGCGGCCTTATCATTTGACCCTTGTGCAGCATGCCATTGTTATTAACGTCTTATTGTATAGTAAGGTTTGGCACGTGGCAGCCATGTTCCCTTTAACTGGGACGGCAATTGCGAATATACTTAGAAGGGTTTTTAAATTCTTGTGAGGTTCGGGCTGTGATTGGCTTAAAAGGGATTTGGTAATGTTACCTGTGCGTCAGGAGGGGGGGGGTTGGGTTTGATGGATTTAAAGCAGAGGGTAAAAGGTATCTTCATTAAAAGGGACGTGAGGAGGGTGGGTGTGGGTGGGGGAGTTTGGTCAAGATACATGGTAGATTGAAACATATGTATACTGGGGTTGGTTGTGCAGGGTGCTGCATAGGATAGGGGGTAAAGGCATTTCTGTTCTGCAGGCAAGTCTTGACGTGGGGGATATGGATGAGAGTATTATTAGGGCTGTGGGGTACATTATGGTAGATTATATATACATATCGTGGGGAATGCGGGGGAAAGGTGTTAGCGAGGTGAAGCGGTGGGTATTAGTGGTTACGTTTTACAAAACGTTGTGTCGAAACAGGGATATTTATGAGCGGAGGTGGGAGCGGGATTTTCCAGTGGGATACAGAGAACTTACGTTAGGGGTTTTATTAGACCTGTAAATCAGGAAGGAGGGGTAAGATAGGGATGGTGTATGCTACTGTGGGAAGAGATGTCAGGGGTATGAAACGGGGTCGCCTTCTTGGGGATCACAGTTGCTAAGGATGTGTGTGACTTGTTGGGATTGAGAGTTGTTGAAATAACGCACTTTTTCTGAAGTGTAAGAAATGTTATCACTGGCAGTTATTTTCACCTGGTTGAGATGACATTGTGTTATAACCTTATCTAACACACTTATGTTAATTTTTGATATTCAATGTAATGTGTCTTGGTGTTATTGTGAACACCGATGATTATATATTTACTTAAGGTTATCCTTAATGTATTGTAAGGATGTACGTAAGCATGTTAGTGTATAAACATCTTTGATTGTATCATAGGGTATTTAGAGGTAAGGTGTGGGTGGTGTGGTCTGGGAGGAATAGCGCCATTATGATTGAACTGGAGTCTTGCTAGTAGAGATTTTTGTTACCTGTAACCATACGTGTCTATCTATATATGTAGTTGTGCATAATTTAAAATGAACAATGTAACTTGTCATAATAATGAGGCATTCATACTTATTTTTAAGTAGTGGTACGTGTAGGTATTGTAAATATAATTTAAGATATTGCCTGGGTTGTTCTGAATTATATATTGTTACAGACGTTTTTCACAAGTTCGTTATATATGATTAAGTGAACGAGTTTTTCATCTTGTGTATAGCCAGGTGAAACTGGACAGTTTTCACTTGTGGGGGGGTGGGGGGTAGGAGTGTAAGCAATCTCTGCAGTAGCAAGTCATGCAAAACACATGGTCACAGTTATTTTAGATGTCTAATGTTGTCCATTCTCTGATGTACAGATTATCTCCGGCAGTGTAAATAATCCGTCTCCAGGAGGGAACAATGTGTAAATTTATTTTGGTAGGTTTATGTATATAGCGTGTTATTAGGGTGATATATATTATGAGACGCTAATTAACATCAATGACTGTTGGTGGTTATGACTGGTGACAGCAGACACAGTTACTGGGCATGTGGGAGGGAGGGGGGTTGAAGTGTCAGCGGTAGAGTATTAACTCCACCATGCACGATATTGATTACACTAGGGTATATGAAGGTTAGGGTGTGGATTGTGTTCTATGGTAGGAGTAGAGCCATCATGTTCAGACATTATTTGTATTTATAGTGTCTGCCGTTTACTTGCTGGATTGTGTTTATATATTTTGTCATTGAAGTTTTTAATGTTCTTATAAATGTATAAGAGATTTGTCACTGTGTATACTAATGTGAAAGTGGCATGTTGTCACGAGGGGGGAGTGTAAGCATTACTGAGTAGGTATCTATCGTTTTTTATGCGACCATATTTTCATGTGAAGCGCAGTATGTAGAAGCAGTGTTCGATTTCAGTGAAGTCAGTTCTGATGTCACTATATATGTGCTTCTTTCAGTAGTTTTAGTCACAGTTGATTATTGCTCACTGTCTGTATCTTGTTACATATTAATTTATGTACCCATATATTTTGCACCTGAGTTTAAAAAAAAAAAAAAAAAAAAAAAACATATCTGCTGCCTTTGTATTTGACTTAATTTCAGAGAAGAGGTTTAAGATATCTGATATCCAATAAGAGTGAGGAAGGTACAAAAACACCTCTTCTGACAGACTTTGCATGGTAAGAAAAGAAATTAACACAAATGCATCTGTGTATTTGTTTCTGAGTTCCTTGCGTATTTTTTGTGTGTGGTGATAGCAAATAAAACTGAATTGATGAGGTTCTTTAATTTTTTACATGTACTGGACCTCATGATATTTATCAGGAACATTTACACAACATGAATATGTAGGCATTTACAATTGTTTGATACGTACTGGCACGTATAAAGCAGAGAAAATATACTGGATAAGTACATTCATGCAGCAACAGCCCCTTACAAGTACTGATGGTCAAGGCAAGTAGGAATGAGAACATCTGTTGAAACTGTTGTTAGGTAAGACAATCTGTTCAATCTGTTCAATCTGTTCAATCTGTTGAAACTATGAAAGAAGAGAGAGGCATCACAATATGCTTTCTGTCTCATGCTGGTCAGGACTTACACCCACATCGAACACAAGTTTATATGGTAATGATATGGATAGAATATTTATTACTTACGTTGCTATGCTAACCATCAGTTATCCGCGAGTTGTAGCTACATGTCAGTGGATGGCAAGACTGGAGAGAACCAGGGAAAGAGGTGTTTGTGGGTTGGTAAGTAATAACCTTTCTTTCCTCTCCTGGCTTGCTTCAAAACTTTTATATTCAACACTCTTCCCCATATCATAATAAACTGAACTATAAACTTGATCTGCATCATCTAATTAATCCATGATATGTATTTACTGCTACCTATATTGAAGAGAGAGGTTAAATAATTGATATTATAGTTACTGGGAATAAAAGCTAATTTTGCAATTCTGTAGTGAATAGCTATTGTTAACAGTGGATGGGGGGGAAGGGGGGCAAGAAGAAGAGCAAGTGATACCATCGCTCTGTTTACTGTTCCCATATACGTATCTCGCTGTCCATCATGCATTTATTTTCATACACTAAGTACTATGTCCAGACGTCTCATGCCCGCTCTGATTAATGTATTTCTATACACGTCAATATAAAGAAATTAAAAGGGGATATATAAAAATATTTTCTTAAGAATCCAGTGGTGCTGGGCTTAGGTGTTCCTTTCAGAGCGCATAATATTTTCTCTTCGGAATATTGGTGAAAATAGGCTGTTCTAAATATTTTAAATAAATCAGTAGACGTGTTTATATTACATTGATTAATAGCCAGAACCTGCAGAATAACGAATAAAAGTTTCGTTAAAATGAAGCTAATTGAACCTCTGCATTTAGAATAGAACGAATTGCATATGAGCGATGTAGATACATGAAGCGATTTTCTGGTAAAAAGTCTCACTACATTTAAGCGGATTCATACAAACTTTATTTGAAGAAAACAATGGAAATCTCTACAGGTATTTGAAGTATGTTTCAGGTATTGGGGGTCATGTGTGTATGATACATCTATTTAATATATATACATACAGGTGTCCCCGTTACTTTACAGGTATTGGCACTGATGGCAAGTGGAAGGCTCAGCAACCAGAGTTTGGAGTAGCAGAAGACACAGTGACGGCACAAGAAGGGCAGACAATTTGCCTGCCTTGTGTCGTCCTCCACTTGGGTGATCGTGCGGTGAGTATTGAATTGTACCTTAACAGTTAATATTTTGTCAATTATTTTTTAAATTTTCTTGCATGCACCATAAATGTTAAATTAAAAATAATGGGAAAACTTTGATTATAGGTATATCTTATTATGGTATAAACCTTGGTAATAAATCCACAAGAGGGTTTTTAAAAGCCATTAACATTTTTTAAAAAAATTTCATCGGGGCCCTTGTCACTTTAACATACAGGGGTGAAAGCTAAAAAGGGGGAGAAAAAGGACCCCCCCGTGGGGGAAATTCAAAAACAAGAAGGGAGACCATAAAATACGCCCTTAGGGGCCCTTATCAAAAATCTCCCCTATATGGGACGGGTGCGGGAAATCTTGACTCCTGATTGTTGGGTTGGTGCTGTTAAGTATTGTATCCCAATGTTTTGAAATTTTTAGTTTCAGTGTTGCGTTCTATGTCGGTGCCCTTTAGTGAGCCCGGTCGGCTCGGTCGGTTCTGAGAACGGTTATCGTTATTATAAAATCCCCCGTGGGTTTTGGGGGACACAGGCGTACCCATCGTCTCGGGGCTTTGTGCTCATTAGGCGGACGCAAGATCTCTTTTTCCCCATATTTCGGACAGAACCCGGGGGATAATGTGACCCTCTGTAAATTAAAGTGGGGGGTGTTTTTGTGTGGATCTTTACAAAAAATTGTTTATGTGAGTTGATTTTATAAATGGGGGATATTTAACTAAGGGGAGTCTAAGAACTTTTTGGGCTTTCCAGGGGGTTTTTGAATGCTTTTTTAGTCTAATCTCGGTAAAAAAGAGGGGAACAAGACGTGAAAAACTTGTTTTTATGCTTCTTTTTAAAAAAAAAGGGCTGGAGATGAAAGGCTCTAAAGAAGAAGAGTGAGGACTCCCCCTTTGTGGGGTGCTTTGTGAAAAAAAGGGTGTAAAATCCCCTTTTGTTTTCCCCTTTAAAAATTTTCATTAAGTCTGATAGAAGTCGGGGAAATTCGGGTACCTTTTCTTTTAACCTTTTTCAAAAAAAAATTTGGCTTCCCTTGTATACGTTTTTACCAACTTTGTTTGAAACCCTTTTCGAGACAATAAAAAAGCCTTTTTTTATTTTCAATTTTCATCAATCTGTGGTTTTTATTTAATTTTAAGTATCGGAAACTTTACAAAAAATGCTTTGGGATGGCAATGGGCAGACCGCTCAGTGCTATTACCAAACCTCTTCATGGAAAACTTGGAACAGAAATTCACCCCCTCATTCCCAACACCGTTACCGGGCTAAATCGTTGATGATATTTTTTTTTCTATCAATCTAAAATTCACCCCTTAAAAAAGATCAATGCGTTAACCATCAATAAATTTCTTTTTAAATCAAAATGTGGCAAATTTCCCCTTTTGGTTTTTGTGCAGATCCCCCAAACAGTGAAAAACTTCTCTTCAAAGTGTAAAAAAACCTCCCAAGGACGATCTTTCTTTATTCCCCCGAACCCCGCACAAAGGGTGTCCTCTTGGCTTCTTCTTGGGAGTCTTCGTCCCATCCCTTGTTTTCTAAAAAAAAGAAGTTGCACTGTGCCTCTGGTATCTTTTTTATAAAATTTGCTCAGTGGCTTTTTTTAAACAACTGGGCTAAAGGGGGCAGTGACATTAAAAAGGGTTCAGCCCCCGGGTTGGGTTATGTTCACAGTCTGGTGGGGAGAGTCTGGGGAAAAACAAAAAATGGGGCATATCATGGGTGGGGGGGGCAGCAGACAGGGGGCGGTCATGGTGGGATTGTGGATGGTTTAAAAAGATGGGGTTATTGGGGAACCGAAGAAGGTCTTGAGAGTTCTGAAAAGTTCCCCTGATTTGCGTGTCTAAAGTTGTGCAAAATTTTAAAAACCGACAATATGAAATTGAAAATTAATCGGATATCTTTTTTGAAGTTTCCCATCCAGTGGTTTTTCTAAAATTTGGGGAAAAAGGGGAAAAAAGGTAAACAAGAGGGGAATCGTCCCTCGGCCTTGGGTTGTGTTACCACGTGGGGGAGGAGGTCGGGGCAAGGGGAAAAAGGGGCTTTTTGGCGTCAGTGAAAGGGGCGGGGGGGGAGGCGGGCCTGGTGGGGGTTCCCCGTGGAATGGTCCTTCCCCAAGGGTGGGTTATTGCGGCCCTGAAGGGCTTTTAGATTATCTGAAACCCAAAATTATGATGTTCATGTCTAAATTTTTGAAAAGGTTTAAAAAGACAATTGAATTAGAAAATTAACATCTGGATATCTTTAATTTAAAGTTTGCCATCCAGTGGCATCAATACAGATTCGGGCAAAGGGGGCATGAACTTACGATGGGTAAAAGGGCCTCCCTTGGGGTTATGTTCCGCATGGGTGGGGGAGAGTCTGGAAAAGGAAAGATGGGGTTTTCCCCGTCAGTGGTGGGGGGGGAACGGGGGGTCCGGGGGCGGGTTCCCATGGATGGTCCCTTCCCCAAAAAGATGGGTTGTTTGGGGGGCCCTGGGGTTTGAAAAATTCCTTCTCCTGCCCCCCTTTCCTGTCCACTGGGGCCCCAAAAGCCAAGTCTTCCGCGACCCCCCCACAGCTGTTTTTCTCAAAGAATTTCCTCTTTTTTTATGGTTCTCTTTTCTTTTCCAAAATCTGTTTTATAAAATGGGGGCCTCCAAAAACTATAGATGTTCCTGTGCTTCTCCTGTTTTGATTTTTCCCTTTTTTGCCAATCCCAACAAATGAATCTTTTATTGAAGAAACTGGGAATCTTCCGCCTGTTTCCTTTGGGAAGACCCTCCCGAAATCCCCCCCAGTGACCCTCTCTGCTCCCTTCCTTTTACGCCTTGGCTTTTTGTTTCAGACCCCCCCCGTCGGCCGCTCAAGGCGTTTTCTCTTTTTCCCGATTTTTTTATGTCCAAAATTTTGTTTAAAAGCCCTGTGGAAACGTCACAATAAAAAATTCCCGATTTATGTCTTCTCTTTTCTATTTTTACCCCCAACTTGTAACTTGGGTCTTTGGGCAAGGGATTGCCTTTTTTACTTTAAAACCCCCTCCCTTTAATAGGACCCCCCTGTGATCTTCCGGCCCTTTAAAATTTTCCCCCTTTCTTCCCCGTGCTATTTAAACTAAAGCTTTTCCTCTCTTTTTTTCCTCTTTTTGGGCTACAGAATCTGTGTTAAAAAACCCCTGTGGTCTGCCAAAAAATTCCTTTACATTTTCCTTTTTTTTGGGATTTTCCTTTCTTTGTAAACCCGCAAACGGGAAACTTGGGTTGGAATTCAAACCTTTTCCCTGAACTAAAATCTCTTTTGGAAATCTTCCCCCGGGAATCCCCCCACCGTAGCCCCTTTGCCCTATTTGGCCTAAAAAGGCCCCTTTCCTTTCCAGACCCCCTTCACCACATTTTTGAAAAAATCCAAGGGGGGGACATTATATCTTTTGTTTTAGTTTTCTTTTCCTTTATCCTGATCTGTTTGATAAAGCCCCGGTGGGGAAAAATTCTAAAAAAAATTCAGATGTTCAACTATTTATATTTCATTTTTACTTTTTACCTTTTTAGACATGAAAATCTGGAATTTGGGTTAAGGACATCTAAAACCCTTTTTAGCCAATAACCCCCCTTTAAATCTTTGGGAAGGGACCCCCCCCTTTGCCCCCCAACACCCAAAAAAAAGCCAGTCTTTTGCCTTTGTCCCGACTCTCCTCCCCCACGTGCTGTGAACCTCTCCAAGGGGGTGTTTATCTTTTGATTTGTTTCTGTCTTTTTTTCCCCGAAACTGTTTGAAAAACCCCTGGGTGGCGAAACTCCTCTGATATGATGTTCACATTCTTTAAATTTTCATGGGCGTCCCTTCCCCCGTGGGGTTTTGTCCCCAAAAATTTGGCGGACAGGCGAGATTTGCAGTCCCCTGAATGAGCATCAATGCCTCTAAAGAACGATGAAAAGGGACGCCTGTCCTCCCCGAACCCCCGGGGCATTGATAACTGAACAGGGGCCTCGTTTTCCGAAAAGACCTCAGACGCCGACTTAAAAACCCCCTTGGTCACCCCACTTGAACCAAACCCGAAAAAAAAATTTCAAAAAAATTGGCAAAATGATTTGCCACCCACAACACAGGGGTCACATGGTTTTTCTCACCCCGTCCTCATAGGAAAAAGTTGTTTTTATAACGCCTGCCTCTCATGGGCTGGGAAAATATTCCTCTTCTTTTTCTTAAATTTTTCCCCAGGTACTGCTCCATCTCCTCTCCGCCAATATATGTCTTTCTACCTCTGTATGTTAAAATGATCAAGGTCCAGGATAAAACTTTCTAAAATTTTAATTTTGTTCTTTTTCTAAACCATATCTTATTTTATAAAACACTCACCCTTGAGAAAAAAAAATAATGCAGTTAATATTGTAGATTTTAATTAGTGGGGACTATAATGCAAAAACAAAAACAAAAAAACCGTTTTTAATAAAAAGTCGATTACTTTTAAAAAATGAAAATTTCCCAGTTAAAAAAGTTTATTATTTGATTATTTTAATAAATTAGAAAAAAGTTATTCATTGTCTGCATGACGTAAGAAGAAAAAGTTTACAAGGGAAAAGTAAGTAATTTTTCTGAGTTTCCCCAAGTGCTTTAATTAATTCACAAATATTAAACTGGACTTCCCGTTTTTTCCCGTATTCTAGTACAGTGACCCTCAGTCAATTTGAGTTCTCATCCCATATTCTTGGGGGTCTGATTCAAATCAATTAAACCAACCACGGGTGGGGTTAGAACTCGCGATCAGAGTCATAAACTCCAGCCCAAACGCATCAGCCACTGGCCCAGAGTTTTGAGACTCTGATCGCGAGGTTCTCCACCCGTATGTATCGTTCTTACGATGTCGTGAGTCATGTACAAGTCAATATACTGTAAAAATCATAGAATTTACCATGTATCCAAGTATTACCAGCTTGGTCTAGTTATTGATAAATTTGATTGAAGTATACCCACTAATTTTCCCAAACAAAAGAAAAAAAGATGCTGTTTTAAATGTTTATTTAATGAGGCAAATTCAGTTGGAAGTTTGAAAAGAATTTTTAAAATCTCTTAAATCAAAATTAAAAATTTTCCCTACCTTTAAAAGTTAGCTCTATACATAACTTGAGGGGGGACAATGGACTCTTCTTTGAGAAATTCTTACAAATATTTTCGAATTTTTCAATAATAGATCAAGTTTACTGAATGTTCTTCTATTTTTAAAAATATTTTATGTGATTTGGGGATGATTTCTCATTCATTTTTTTAAATATCTCTCAAAAAGACCAGTTTATAAAATTTGACTCAAAATAAAGAAGGTTATCACATCCTGAAATATATTGTAAATAAAGTGGTTAAAAAAAAAATTAAATGTTATATCCTAGCATTGATAAAGAAAAATTAAAAATCAAATTTGAACTGCGTTGATTTAATTGTTGAATAATATAAATGAATTTAGAGAATAATTGATTAATTTACGTTAAAAAATGACTGGAAAAGTAATTTAAATTTAACGAAAAAGTATTTGAGGTTGACAGATGAAAAGTTTTAAACCCCGCTGGTGGGGGTCTTGATCAGGAATTGGATCTGTCTCCATTTCCCTGAATTAAGCCGAATACCTTCCTCCCCAGGTGCTGTATAACCCTACAGTTTAGCGCTTCCTATGATTATAATAATCAGGCAAATTCTTTGCAATTCCTTCAAAACATAAGTATTTGAATAAATTTTGTTAATCTCTGAGTAATGATGATTGACCTCTGAAGCTGGAGAATAAAATACCCAAAACACCCCCTTTTTCCTCTGCAAACTTTTATTTTCTCACTTAAACAAAAATCAATCCACTAAATTTCTTTCTGATTTGTGCCATATCTCTTTAATTTTTAAGCATTACGGCTATGATTTACCCAAAATAATCTGATTTTTTTGTTTGCATTTCAGGCTGATTTGCCAAATTTTATCTCGTATTTAATTTTGTAAGGTTTCAGGCATGATTTCCCAAAATCCATATCTCAGTATTTAATTTTATGCATTAAGGGTATGATTTCCAAACTCCATATCTCAGTATTTATTGTATACATTAATTGTTTGAAACGCCAATCTCAGTATTTAATTTTGTATGCATTACAGGATTTTGCCAAACTGCCATTTCTGTATTTAATTTTGTATAGCATTACAGGCTATGTTTCCCAAAATCATATCTGGATTTAATTTTTTAGCATTACAGGCTAAATTTGCCAAACTCCCTTTTCTCGTTTTTAATTTTTTTTAAAAGGGCCCGATTTCCAAACTGCCATATTTGTATTTAATTAATTTTTGCATTCAGGCTAGATTTACCAAACTGCCAAACTCAGTATTTAATTATTGTATGGGATTCAGGCATATTTTCCAACTGTATTTAGTATTTAATTTTGTATGCATTACGGCTATGATTTGCCAAACTCCATATCTCTATTTAATTTTGTGATTACATTTTTATTTCAAACTCATATCTCAGTATTTAATTATTTTATACATTAACATGTTTTCCAAACTCCAAACTCATTATTTTTAAATTTTTGTATAGCATTACAGGCTATGATTTCCAACTGCATATTCAATTTAATTTTGTATGCATTACAAGTATGATTTACCCAAAATCCATATCTCAGTTTAATTATTTATAGCATTCAGTATTTAATTATTGTATAGCATTAAAGGCTATGATTTGCCGAACTGCCATATCTCAGTATTTAATTATTGTATAGCATTACAGGCTATGATTTACCAAACTGCCATATCTCAGTATTTAATTATTGTATAGCATTACAGGCTATGATTTGCCAAACTGCCATATCTCAGTATTTAATTATTGTATAGCATTACAGGCCATGATTTGCCAAACTGCCATATCTCAGTATTTAATTATTGTATAGCATTACAGGCTATATAATTTACACTCTATATTACAGTTTTTTTTTGAGAAATTGTGCAGTGTAACCTGGAAGATAAGTGTTACTAGTGTAATAAAGAAATGTCGCCACATAACTTTAAGATTACAACAGTGAACCTCGCGGATCCACGTGAATATTATTGTGATGGGCAAGTCATTGACTGAAAGGTCTCTCAGTTATTTTAATTATTATAATCATGGAGAAACGCTAAACCATGGTCTCTGAGGTGACTCTTCCTGTCAGTACCTTGAAATAATGAAAATATTAATTAACAGTAAGGGCTGTCTCTCTCAATAGATAATAATTTGATTGCCTCTAAAGAGCCGAGTTCTATGGAGTGATTCAGAGAGGTCAAGGTTTCTGGCGGCTTTTCCGTGGTTAATCATATTCCTAAGACTTTTATAGAATTAAGAGGTAATCCTAATTCTTTTTTAAACTATTGAATAGAGGTAGACTTAAATAATTCTTGAGAAAAGTGTTAATTAAGGAAACATTAATAATAATTAACGACAATAATTTGTGTTCATTAACCCAGGGAAATTATAAAAGACTCGGATGTAAGAACTGCCACCACACACATGACTTTGTGAACATTTATTCATGAAGGTACATGACCACACATGTGGCTTTATGTAACTTTTTTCACCAGGGGTAAGCCAAGGGCAGAGACAGGGTCAGAGGTCAAAAAGATAGACATTGTAAAAAAAAAAAAAGCGCTGCAACTTGAAATACAATATTAACGTCTTACAAATTTTGTTTTGCCCAGGTAGCGAAGAGTGAGTTTACCTGGGCAAATCTATGGTTAATAATCCTTCATTATATTTACTGTATTACTCTGTTCCCTTGACAAGTGGTAGATTTAATCTAAGAAAGAGACGATCCTTTATTGTCAACCAATAACAGAGTTCCTCATATTAGTTTTACACTGCTGAAAAGAGAGGCAGCCTTTAACCAAGGTCAGTCCTAACTCATGCAAAAAAAATAATCTTATTTCTTCTTTTTAAGATATTGAATAAAGGAATCTTTTCTCGGTGAAGTTAGAACCAGTTTTATTTGTTAAAATATTATTATAAACACATCAAGGATATCTGTCATTCCAGTAATAAATAAGGATACGGTAATATTACTGCATCCGTATTTATATATCTCTATTCCTATGACAAGTATTAATCTAAGGGAAAGAAAGAGTAATTCTTAGATTAAGAAAAGAAGAATGCCAAGAAATTAAGGTAGAGTTAGAGGTTAATGTCTTAAATTCTTAACAGAGGTAAGAACCACAAACCACAGCTCTTATTCAATGTTCAAATGGAAGTAAGAAAATGCCTGTAAAATTTGTTTGTCAAGGTAACAAGACCTATAATATATCATCATAGCCTTTCTTTTCATTCATTATCCTAGATGCATTTTATCTTCCTGAACATCATCAGTAGATGATCTCTCTCTCTCTCTCTCTCTCTCTCTCTCTCTCTCTCTCTCTCTCTCTCTCTCTCTCTCTCTCATAGTTTTTCACACATGGCTTTACAGCTTAAGGTTAAGGGTACCTAGTTTTATGTAAAAGCTATGAGCTATTACGTGCATCAGCTCATTTTAAACCATTTTTCTTGTTAAGAGACATACAAATAGGGAACAGGATGAAGTTGGTGCCATCTGTGGGCCAGCAATTTTATTTGGTGAGCTATTTCGTTGGCCTCTTTGTCCTGATCCAGGGATAAACGATGTTCTTGCAAAGGAAACAGCCAGTGTATAATTGTCACGTGATGCCCATCTTGTGTAGAAAACCACTTCTTGTTGTCCTCGGAGTAGAGCCAAGAGTGGCACCTTGACTGGCCTTGTATAACATCATGGCCTCTCACAACCTTCCGGTGTTGAAAGCTCTGCTGAGTTTTTTTGATTATAATTTATATAAAACAATGCCATACAAGGTGACAGAAATATATTAAAAAGATACACGAAAAAAGGTTAATGCACAAGAATCCCACTTAATTCTAACACATAATAACGACACCATACAGTACAAAGGTAATACACTCTCACACACAACACACTGTATATTACAGTGGAATTACACTCTCACACACAACACACCGTATATTACAGTGGAATTACACTCTCACACACAACACACCGTATATTACAGTGGAATTACACACTCACACACAACACACTGTATATTACAGTGGAATTACACTCTCACACACAACACACTGTATATTACAGTGGAATTACACTCTCACACACAACACACCGTATATTACAGTGGAATTACACTCTCACACACAACACTCCGTATATTACAGTGGAATTACACTCTCACACACAACACACCGTATATTACAGTGGAATTACACTCTCACACACAACACTCCGTATATTACAGTGGAATTACACTCTCACACACAACACACCGTATATTACAGTGGTAACACACTCTCACACACAACACACCGTTTATTACAGTGGAATTACACTCTCACACACAACACACCGTATATTTCAGTGGAATTACACTCTCACACACAACACACCGTATATTACAGTGGAATTACACTCTCACACACCACACCGTATATTACAGTGGAATTACACTCTCACACACAACACACCGTATATTACAGTGGAATTACACTCTCACACACAACACACCGTATATTACAGTGGAATTACACTCACACACAACACACCGTATATTACAGTGGAATTACACTCTCACACACAACACTCCGTATATTTCAGTGGAATTACACTCTCACACACAACACACCGTATATTACAGTGGAATTACACTCTCACACACAACACACCGTATATTACAGTGGAATTACACTCTCACACACCACACCGTATATTACAGTGGAATTACACTCTCACACACAACACACCGTTTATTACAGTGGAATTACACACTCACACACAACACACCGTATATTACAGTGGAATTACACTCTCACACACAACACACCGTATATTACAGTGGAATTACACTCTCACACACAACACACCGTATATTACAGTGGAATTACACTCTCACACACAACACACCGTATATTACAGTGGAATTACACTCACACACAACACACCGTATATTACAGTGGAATTACACTCTCACACACAACACACCGTTTATTACAGTGAAATTACACACTCACACACAACACACCGTATATTACAGTGGAATTACACTCTCACACACAACACACCGTATATTACAGTGGTATTACACTCTCACACACAACACACTATACATTAGTGGTATTTTTTTTTTTAAGAACACCACTAACAAGGTTATATATTACATAAAACATCAAACACTGGAAATTATAAAGATTGGATAATAAAACTTTGTGATAAAAACAAACACACAATGACACACACACACACACACACACACACACACACACACAAAGCACACACGTACACACACACACAAGCACACACGTACACACAACATGACACTATATCAGGCACATACTAGGTAAGGCTTCCGCCTGTCAACACACACTTAATCTAAGATCTCAGGTGCCCAACAGAGCACCACGATACTCAAACATTAATTTAGTCGATTATCACGAGATCTTAACACAGACATTGGTATTTACAATTCAAAGAAGGAAACGAGATAATACTACAAATCACAAAATAAAAACATCCAATATAATAAAACAAGACTACGATGTGATATTTTACATCTCAAATAAACACAAAGAAAAAACTAATGCAATCAGTTACATGTAATATAATATTATTGAAGAGCACACTATAACACGGCATAAAATATATAAACCAGTCACTTATGCTAGGAAACAAATGCTGAAATTACCGAGCCGTCCAGGGTGGGTCCAAAAGAGAGATGCGTCGTCTTGCTCTGGTCTCTATTCTGCCAAGAAGTCGCAAATGAGACAGAAGGGAGGGAATTCAAGAAAGTGGAGCATATTAAAGATGTGAGCATACTTGTATCTTGTATATAATTTTGCAACCTCTGCTGTCAAGCAGATACGAGGAACGCATAAATGTCGTATGCAATCTGGCAGCTTTGTTTTCAAAATTTACAACATGGTTCTTCGCAGTCCGTTTGGAGTCAGATTTCACCCCAAGGATATCAACCTTTTCCCATGGTACCATGGCTGATAGAGCTATAAACTGGTGATTAATGTAAACTAGAGCAGTCATTTCCTCTCTTGGATAAGTTAATGTAAGAGTTCGGTCGTTTGCTTATACATGAGATTTTTGGGATGAGTTGAAGATACATTCCATAACAATAGTCCAAGCACATTTCCATGCATAACAGTTGCACTCACAGTGCCTTCTTGAATCTGTTCCGTTGAGAACTGCGCTTACAGGTCTACATTGCAGGTAATCACTGAATAAACATAATGCAGAGACAGCGACTCCTAATGTATGTAGTTTTTGCGTAGAGTCCCTGGTGCCACACATTGTCTACAGTACCAGCAGTGTCCAGTGCTACTACACGGTTGTCTTTGGATTTTTCCAATGGCTGATGCCACATAGCGGAGAGGTTTTACAGCAGACCTGCAACCAACACAGCGACTCTTTTTTAAAGTCATACTGGTCACAAAGAGAGAGGTAGTCGATAAACTCTTTCATCTGTCGTGAGATTATTGTCTCAAGAATCTTTCTAGTGATTGACAGAAGTGACACTGATTACTGCTCTTCTCTTTTTGTGAACAACGACTACATTTAAGTCTTTCTATAGAGGGCATTTACACTGTGCAAGGTGGTGCTGTTAGATGCGAATTACAGGTGAGGGTAGATGATCTGCACATTTTTTTTTTTTTTTTTTTTTATTATCACACCGGCCGATTCCCACCAAGGCAGGGTGGCCCGAAAAAGAAAAACTTTCACCATCATTCACTCCATCACTGTCTTGCCAGAAGGGTGCTTTACACTACAGTTTTTAAACTGCAACATTAACACCCCTCCTTCAGAGTGCAGGCACTGTACTTCCCATCTCCAGGACTCAAGTCCGGCCTGCCGGTTTCCCTGAATCCCTTCATAAATGTTACTTTGCTCACACTCCAACAGCACGTCAAGTATTAAAAACCATTTGTCTCCATTCACTCCTATCAAACACGCTCACGCATGCCTGCTGGAAGTCCAAGCCCCTCGCACACAAAACCTCCTTTACCCCCTCCCTCCAACCCTTCCTAGGCCGACCCCTACCCCGCCTTCCTTCCACTACAGACTGATACACTCTTGAAGTCATTCTGTTTCGCTCCATTCTCTCTACATGTCCGAACCACCTCAACAACCCTTCCTCAGCCCTCTGGACAACAGTTTTGGTAATCCCGCACCTCCTCCTAACTTCCAAACTACGAATTCTCTGCATTATATTCACACCACACATTGCCCTCAGACATGACATCTCCACTGCCTCCAGCCTTCTCCTCGCTGCAACATTCATCACCCACGCTTCACACCCATATAAGAGCGTTGGTAAAACTATACTCTCATACATTCCCCTCTTTGCCTCCAAGGACAAAGTTCTTTGTCTCCACAGACTCCTAAGTGCACCACTCACTCTTTTTCCCTCATCAATTCTATGATTCACCTCATCTTTCATAGACCCATCCGCTGACACGTCCACTCCCAAATATCTGAATACGTTCACCTCCTCCATACTCTCTCCCTCCAATCTGATATTCAATCTTTCATCACCTAATCTTTTTGTTATCCTCATAACCTTACTCTTTCCTGTATTCACCTTTAATTTTCTTCTTTTGCACACCCTACCAAATTCATCCACCAATCTCTGCAACTTCTCTTCAGAATCTCCCAAGAGCACAGTGTCATCGGCAAAGAGCAGCTGTGACAACTCCCACTTTGTGTGTGATTCTTTATCTTTTAACTCCACGCCTCTTGCCAAGACCCTCGCATTTACTTCTCTTACAACCCCATCTATAAATATATTAAACAACCACGGTGACATCACACATCCTTGTCTAAGGCCTACTTTTACTGGGAAAAAATTTCCCTCTTTCCTACATACTCTAACTTGAGCCTCACTATCCTCGTAAAAACTCTTCACTGCTTTCAGTAACCTACCTCCTACACCATACACTTGCAACATCTGCCACATTGCCCCCCTATCCACCCTGTCATACGCCTTTTCCAAATCCATAAATGCCACAAAGACCTCTTTAGCCTTATCTAAATACTGTTCACTTATATGTTTCACTGTAAACACCTGGTCCACACACCCCCTACCTTTCCTAAAGCCTCCTTGTTCATCTGCTATCCTATTCTCCGTCTTACTCTTAATTCTTTCAATTATAACTCTACCATACACTTTACCAGGTACACTCAACAGACTTATCCCCCTATAATTTTTGCACTCTCTTTTATCCCCTTTGCCTTTATACAAAGGAACTATGCATGCTCTCTGCCAATCCCTAGGTACCTTACCCTCTTCCATACATTTATTAAATAATTGCACCAACCACTCCAAAACTATATCCCCACCTGCTTTTAACATTTCTATCTTTATCCCATCAATCCCGGCTGCCTTACCCCCTTTCATTTTACCTACTGCCTCACGAACTTCCCTCACACTCACAACTGGCTCTTCCTCACTCCTACAAGATGTTATTCCTCCTTGCCCTATACACGAAATCACAGCTTCCCTATCTTCATCAACATTTAACAATTCCTCAAAATATTCCTTCCATCTTCCCAATACCTCTACCTCTCCATTTAATAACTCTCCTCTCCTATTTTTAACTGACAAATCCATTTGTTCTCTAGGCTTTCTTAACTTGTTAATCTCACTCCAAAACTTTTTCTTATTTTCAACAAAATTTGTTGATAACATCTCACCCACTCTCTCATTTGCTCTCTTTTTACATTGCTTCACCACTCTCTTAACTTCTCTCTTTTTCTCCATATACTCTTCCCTCCTTGCATCACTTCTACTTTGTAAAAACTTCTCATATGCTAACTTTTTCTCCCTTACTACTCTCTTTACATCATCATTCCACCAATCGCTCCTCTTCCCTCCTGCACCCACTTTCCTGTAACCACAAACTTCTGCTGAACACTCTAACACTACATTTTTAAACCTACCCCATACCTCTTCGACCCCATTGCCTATGCTCTCATTAGCCCATCTATCCTCCAATAGCTGTTTATATCTTACCCTAACTGCCTCCTCTTTTAGTTTATAAACCTTCACCTCTCTCTTCCCTGATGCTTCTATTCTCCTTGTATCCCATCTACCTTTTACTCTCAGTGTAGCTACAACTAGAAAGTGATCTGATATATCTGTGGCCCCTCTATAAACATGTACATCCTGAAGTCTACTCAACAGTCTTTTATCTACCAATACATAATCCAACAAACTACTGTCATTTCGCCCTACATCATATCGTGTATACTTATTTATCCTCTTTTTCTTAAAATATGTATTACCTATAACTAAACCCCTTTCTATACAAAGTTCAATCAAAGGGCTCCCATTATCATTTACACCTGGCACCCCAAACTTACCTACCACACCCTCTCTAAAAGTTTCTCCTACTTTAGCATTCAAGTCCCCTACCACAATTACTCTCTCACTTGGTTCAAAGGCTCCTATACATTCACTTAACATCTCCCAAAATC
Source organism: Cherax quadricarinatus (assembly GCF_038502225.1). Classification (NCBI taxonomy): domain Eukaryota; kingdom Metazoa; phylum Arthropoda; class Malacostraca; order Decapoda; family Parastacidae; genus Cherax; species Cherax quadricarinatus. Next base: position 20,134,466 of record NC_091368.1, read on the forward strand.
TCTCTCTCTCCTCTGCATTCCTCTCTTCTCCAGGTGCATACACGCTTATTATGACCCACTTCTCGCATCCAACCTTTACTTTAATCCACATAATTCTTGAATTTACACATTCATATTCTCTTTTCTCCTTCCATAACTGATCATTTAACATTACTGCTACCCCTTCCTTTGCTCTAACTCTCTCAGATACTCCAGATTTAATCCCATTTATTTCCCCCCACTGAAACTCTCCTACCCCCTTCAGCTTTGTTTCGCTTAGGGCCAGGACATCTGCACATCTACTCAACAATTTCAGGCTATTGTCACCAATGACAACTTTGACACAGATTTTGCTGCTAGACAAAGAGGTTCTCTTTCAGAATCAGGAAATTGCATCTTGGTCGCAAAGTGTTCAGCAAAGAGGTCAGCTTTTTCTTAATTGCCAGTAGAAGTCCTTGACCAAGGACCACCAGGTTTTAGAGCCCACCCTGTCTTCTTCCAATTATTTACCTGTGAAGATTCCTATTATAGATAATGGGATGCTTCTTATACCTTCTCAATGTCTTGTACTTAGTAGTAGCAGGCTCTCAAATAACGAAAGCCGAATTAAGGCTGATCTAAAGGCTTCGTCACATAATGCTGTTGAGGGATGTGTTTTTGTTGGAGATTAAGCTGTGCTCAGTGAAGGCATACACATGGTTATCGAAATCACACTGCAGAAGGGCATTCCAATAGGCGAGCTCAGAGTAAAGAGCTGGCCTGTTTCCTCTTTTCTACAACCAGATTGTATACGTAGATTCTTCAAGTCGTTCTGTTGGAATTTTAAGTGTCGTAAAGGTAGCCTCTTCGTTAAAGGATCTAACATAGTCAAGGGAGTTGGCAGACTACTACGCCTTCAGACAGATCACTCACTACTGGATCGAGGGATGAGTCGGAAATGTGAGTAGGGAAGTCACCGAAGTTTCTGCATGAATTTCATCGAAATCCCTCTGACTAAGATGTTAGTTGATGTCACCAACAATTATAATATGTTGACATTTATGGTGAGGATGAGAGGAGTCCACATTATCCATCAGGAAGTTGACGGGGTTGACATGCTGCCACTGAGGTATGTTTTTTGCACACGTTAGTACAGAGATTCTAGTGTTTATGCATAGCTTGAAGAATATCCTTTCCAGGTGATGAGCGATGGCAACACAAGTGAGCTGGACATCAACACTTTTGGATAAACTTAGTGACATCATGTCCTTACCTGTCTCGTCTCATCCATGAGTTGAAGGCAGCAATGGCGATCATGTCGGGACGAAACTATGCGCAAGCTCTCCAACACTGGTAATGATGTCTCTAACGTTGGCCGATAGGATGCTGATAAACTGGCTCTTCATGATTCTCTTTACCATGAGTTGATGGGCGTGTAAGGTGCTTTTCCTTGAGATTGGCACGAACACCGAGGTAATAGCTGGGACGTAGAACTGTGGTTTGTATAAGGCACGAAACTACCTACAGAACCGAGACAGCTGGATGGGAAACGGTGTAACTGTGTTTACCAGAAATGAGATATTTTGATATGTTCTAAAAATAAATTTCTAAAGTATTGGTGATCCTGTCTATTGAGTACGTTTTTTGAAGACAATGGTCTTCTTTAAGTTCTGCTTTGTGACAATTGTACCTGGTTTATCAGACACTTGTTAGTGGTATTACCCCTCCGGTGACAGCGAGAGCACTGCCTAGGTGCCGGTGAGGGTGGATTCCTATTTCCTGCAAATCTTGCGTTTCGGTACTGATTCGGCAGCTAACTTCTCTGTAGGTACTGCTGCAGGTGAGCCAGATGATTATAATCATCCACCCTCAAGGCACCGAAGCAGTGCTCTCGCTACACAAATAACCCGCACATAGAAGAGAGGAGCTTACGACGACGTTATTAGTGCTCTCGCTGTCACCGGAGGGGGAATACCAATAACAAGTGTCTGTGATTTACCAAGTAGAATTGTCACAAAACAGAACTTAGAGAAGACCAGTGTCTTCTTAAAAGGTATTCAACAGACAGGATCACCAGTTCTTTAGATATTTGTTCTCAGATCATACCAACAAAATCTCAGACCTGGTTAACACAGTTACACGTTACCCACCCAGATACCCCTCAAAACACTGTATCTGAAATTTCTAATACAAATTCTTTGGCCACCTCAGAGGGAACAAATCGATTACCTAGCAATGAAGCAAGCATTAGATCTGCCATTTTTCCTAAATCTGACAGTACATCTGCTATCATTCCTCCACCATCTGCTGGTACACCTGTCGCCAGTGCTCCACTTACCGAAACTGAGTCAGGATCCTCTCCATCAGAGATGAATGCAGCTAATAATCAAGTGACCGATACTGTAATTGAACAAGTGCTGAGGCAAAGCCCAAATATCAGGGACATATCTGGTAGAGTTGACGAGTGTGTGGTAGGTAACGTTCAAGAGGACATCTACACCCGTTTCAACTTGTACCAACACAGTTCCAAGAAAACTCCCACCAGATACATAATTATGAGTTTTCTTGGAACTGTGTTGGTGTAAGTTGAGACGGGTGTTAAGTGTTTTCTTGCACGTGCTCTACCACACACTCGTCAAGCTCTACCAGATATGTCCCTGATATTTGTGCTTTGCCCCAGCACTTGTTCAGTTACGGTGTCGGTCACCTGATTATTAGCCGAGAGATTCGGACAAGATGATTACCAATTTCGGTGGCAACGTCGAGAGGGTTTGTGATAACACTGGCAACCCGAGGAACAGAAGCCGGGTCGGGAGAATATTTACCACTGTTTTCGTACTTTTTTCCAGACTGCACTCATAGAAGGAAGCAGAGTTGATGGTGGATACTATCTCGCCAGCAAGTGTGTTTAGCGTCACGGATGACCTGGCGAGCAATCGCTAGCTACTGCTTAAAATCAAGGAGTCTGCCCCACGCAGCGCGTTTCAAACGTACTTCTTGAGCACAAGCAGGAGATCACCAAGGCACGCACTTCTGAGAATGCCTGCCCGAGGTTTGGGGTATAGAATGAAAAGCTGCGGTTAAAACTGAGGTCGAGAAAAGGTGTAAAAGCTCATCAATTGAGGACAAAGAAGGAACCTCACTAAAAGTAGTTAGATGCGAGTAAAGGTCCCAATTTGCTCGGTCAAACTGCAGGCGTGGGCTACGAGGTGGTGATGAATATGAAGGAGAAGTAAGAATGATTGGAAAATGATCGCTGTCATGTAAGTCCGTGAGGACAGACCAGGTGAAGTGTAGTGTAGTGGAGGATGAGCAGACCGAGAGATGGATGCAAGAGAGAGAATGAGTACGAAGATCAAAGTGGGTTGGGGATCGCGCATTTAAAAAATGGAGGGGAAGAGAAGGGAGAAAAGACTCCAATTGAATGCCGCGGGAGTCACAGTGAGTGGCGGTAAGGAAGAAACCTGAAATGCAACATCCGGGATAGATAATGCCCGAGAAGGAGAGAGATACAAAGAACAGACTGTATACCACTTATTCAAGTGGATAAGGGCTGCAGTGTAATGCGGCGAAGTATAAACAAAGAGCTGACGGTATAGAATATTGGTGCATATAAGTGCACTTTCATTAAAGGTTCCATCAGGAAAAGGAGCCGGTGAATACAAAAAATCATAGCCCGAGATGGGATGGAGAACATCGGAGCGTAATTTGGGTTCTTGTAAACAAACACAAACAGGAAAAAACTGGGAGAGCAACACCTGGAGCTCACCCTGGTTACATCTGAGGCCGCGTATATTCCACTGTAAATAGGCCATAATTTGCGAAGAGCAAGATACAAGAAAGCTGAAGGTGGAGATATCTACGGACTAGTAGGGTTAGAAAAGTCCACATGTGGAGGTAGCAGCAAAGGATTGGGATGCTATGAAGAGAGGAGTTGTACAGACAGAGAAGAGTGAAGATGAGGAACAGGTGATATAATATTGGAGATGGAAGAAAGAGGGTGAGTAAAGATCGGGGAGACGATGGACTGTACCAAAGTAGGGGGGTGGGACGAAAGGGTAGAGGGAACTAGAGAAGAAGCTTGGGAGGGGACATTTGGAGAAGAAGCGACCTGGGAGAGGGCAGAAGAGGGAGAAACTTGGGAGGAGACAGGGGAAGAAGGTACTGTATGAGGAGGATGAACCTCAACACTCGTAACAGAGCCATTTGGAGGTGAAAAGCCGGGTACAGAGACTGGAAAGGAAAAACGAGTAGATTTCAGAAAGGAAGGAGGGGTGAATGAAGATTTTAACAATGGGGATGTTATGGTCATCCGAGAAGGAGAGGGGCGATGGGGAGTAGGTGTTGTATGAGGCCTCAAAGATGCAGAAACTTGTGAGTGAGAAGAGGAAGAGGTGAGAACAGGATGAGTGTCCAGGTAGGGACCCCTGAGTCCAGGACAGCAAAAGAATTAGAGACAGGGGTGACTGTGGAAGGGATGACTACAGAGGAGGCTGCAGAAGTTGGGACTCCACAGGAGGGGGGACTCCACAGGAGGGGGGACTCCACAGGAGGGGGGACTTTTAGTAACTCGAGAATAAGAAATACGGGGAAGTTTCCCCTGGAGGCGTAGATGAGACACTGCCATAGCATATGGGAGGCCTTCTGCATCTTTGAGACAACGGATTTCACGCTCATTTAAGTAAATTTGGCAATGGCGAGAGTAAGATGGGTGAGTCTCATGACAATTAAGGCAAGAGGGAGGTAGACTACAAGACGTATTGGTATGGTCGTTGGCACCACAGATTGGGCATCCAGCGATGGACCTGCAATATTTTGCTGGATGACCAAAATGCCAGCAATTTCTACACTGTTGCAGTGTAGGGATCACCTTTCGAACTTGTAAACGTTGTCCCACTATATATACAGAGGACGGAAGCTCACGGCAGTCAAAAGTTAAGCAATTTACATTGCATGGGTATCATCTCCACCTGTGGCAGGAAGGACATAAGTATTTACTTTGAGGATTGGGAGGTCTTGGAGTTCTAGCTGTTCCAGAATGTCATCGCCACATGTCTGGAAATTCTGTTAGACAATGGTATGGGGCAGAATGACAATACCACTACAAGAATTGAGGGAATGTTTTTAAAGAGTTACAGGAATAGATTCGATAGTCATAAGGTGAGAATGATCATGAGCTTGGTTAGCATTCTGGACAGTGATGATGTATGTGCCACTATTTAGAGCATGAAAAGATATATCTCTGCCAACATGGCATAGGATCGCCTTGCCAGTACTAGGGTCAGAAAGATAGGTAGTAGAGGAAGTCGGTTGTAGAGTAAAAAACCTAGTTCATTGCATATTTCGAAACATAGCGTGTAAAGGGATTGCATGACGTGCCGGTCTTTTCTGAGAAGAATGAGAAGGAAGTGAAGAAGTATTATCTGGTAATGGTCTTGGGCATTTAGGTGTGGGGACCAGAGTTGGTCCGGCATGGGATGGGCGGATGATCCGAAAATTTCCGCACCATAGAGGGTGAAGTCGGAAGCATAGTCAAAGAAGAGCAGAGGTCAGACGAATTGAAGTAGTCAGTCCAAACCCCGGTACCTGGATCAGGTGTCGAAACGGCACCAGCAAGAGGTACAGAGGCATTAGAAATGTCCGAAGAGTGGTCATATAATGAGGCAGGGTCATAACAGTGTGCAGTATTAGGAAGGAGCCAGGGGAAGCAGGTTCATGGATTGGGAACTCCATTCCTTCTCTTTTTATTTTTTAGAAAAAAAAAAGAAAAAAAAAGGGGGGGGGGAAGTGGGGGAATAGCTCCTAGGAGGAATGAAAGGACCATAAATCTCCCTTTACGCCCAAGAGGACCTCAGCACCGCAAGTATAGCAGATGCAGCATGGAACTCGTGCCATACCCTACCCTTCATGCCAGTAAACCTGCCGAGCCACCTCGGTGGACCAAAGAGAGGGCGGCCAGACACCCACCACAAAGCATACCTCCTTTGCCCACCACCCCCTGGCATCCGAAAGGTAGCCTCCGGAGATACACCCGTTACCCGAAAGACACCCAAAGCCACTCCCCCGGAAAACCGGAGGGGGACCGGGACATCCTCAGGCGATCCAGATTCCACAGCAAACTACACCACAGCCATGGACCTCAACGGAATGGGATGGACCCTGGTACCCTTCCCCCTACCTAGAGTGCCTGTGTAAAGAATCCCAAAGGCTGAAAATAGGAAGGGAATAGAGGAGGGATGGGGAGGAGGGAGAAAGGGAAATAGGGGGGGTGGGATAGGGAGGGTGGATTGGGGGGTAATTAGGTTCGGTCTGAGGAAGGGGACCAAAACGTCTAATTCCTCAGCCCAAGAGCCTTTTCACTGCACCAAGGAGCCCCCTTGAAAAGGAAGGTTTTCATAAGAATATGTAATGTTTTATCAGGGTCTCAAAAGAAAGTGTAATTTTTTTCAGGGACTCCAAATGAATATGTAATGTTTCTTCAGTGTCCTGAACGAAAGTGTAATATTTTTCCAGAGTATCAAAATAAATATGTATTTTTTTTCCCAGTCACGAAATGATCGAAAAATAAATCCTGTATTGTTACTGAGGGACACGAAATGAACATTGCAAAAAATGTATTTTTCTGAATTAATGAGAAATTAATGGTTCTATCATTGTATCTGACATTATGCTTGAAAAAAATGTAGTTGTATTTATGCAGTTGTTTAATGAAATATTCATCGTGTTGTGTGTGATGTTTTGTGAAATAGTTGATTATATATATATTCGAATATGAAAGGGAGTATAATTAGTATTTTAAAACGTTTACTCATGTCTAAATGAAATTATATTATTCGAATCTGAATCTAAACGTAACTGGAGTATACCTGGAGGGGGTTTAGGGGGTCAACGCCCCCGGAGCCCAGTCCATGACCAGATCTCGCAGTGGATCAGGGTTTGATCAACCAGGCTGTTATTGCTGGTTTCACATATATAGACGTAAGAAGCACAGCCCAGTTGATCAAGCACTGACTTTAAATGCCTGTCCAGTTCCTTCTTGAAAACAGACAAGGGTCTATTGGTAATCCCCCTTATGTATGCTGGGAGGCATACATAAGGGGGCGCCCCTGCTTTTCATAGGAGGGATGCTGCATCTCCTGCTAAGTGTTTTCCTTTCGTAGGGAGTGATTTTAGTGTGCAGGTATGGGACTAGTCCCACTAGGATTTTGTAAGTGTATATTATCATCTATCTTTCTCGCCTGCGCTCCAGGGAGCACAAATCAAGGGACTTCAACTGTTCCCAGTAATTTAGGTATTTTATTGTACTTATACATGCAGTGAAATTTCTTACGTATATTCTGCAATTTCGTCAGCCTCGAAAGGAGCCGTTAGTGTACAGCAATATTCCAGCCTAGTGAGAACAAGCAATTTGAAGAGAATCATCATGGATTTGGTATTCCTAATTTTGAAGGTTCTCATTATCCATCCTATCATTTTCCTATCAGATGTGAAAGATACATTATTATCTTAGAAAGTGAGATCCTCTGACATCACTCTCAGGTCCTTCACTAATGAGTAGTTGGAATTTGTTTTATACTGCGATACAGTTTTAATTTTCTCAGGTTTTGCATACAGGATGGGAGCGAGTACTGTACCTTGTGGGACAGAGCTTTTCACTGTAGCCGTCTATGGATTTACTCTTTTTACTATTACTCTTTGTGTTTTGTTTGCTAGGAAGCTGTAGATCCATCTACCAACTTTTTTTATTTCGTTATCACGAATTTTGTGTACTTTAACACCATGATCACACTTGACGAAGGCTTTCACAACATCTGTGTTACTACATCTGTATTTTGTTTGTCCTCCAGAGCATCCATGTCATAGTGGTCCAGTAGTTGGGGTAGGAAGGAGCGACATGCTCTAAATCATTGCTGCCCCGGGTTGTGACACTATCTGACGGGCATCTAAGTTGGTGCCGATCTTGCTTCTTAGGAAACTGTTAAGAATTTTTATGTATCACGTTAGTGCAATCTGTCTGTAATTGACTCAAGAAATCGTAATGACACGATTACAGACTAGCAAACGCGACGGGCTGGAGTTTTGAGACTATGACCGCGGGTTCAATCCCGGCCGGGGGTATGGTTTGTCTGTAATTCTTTGCTATTGCTTTACTTCCACCATTGTGGAGTGAGGCTATGTCTGTTGTTTTTAGCGTGTGTGGAATGACCCGTGTGTCCATGCTGCCTGTCCAAAGAACGCAGGTAAAAGGGACTTCTTGCAGTTCTTGGTGAACACGGAGTTCCAGGAGTCAGGAACTGGGGCAGAGCGCATGGGCATGTCATATATTGCTTTTTTCAAAGTTTTGCGGTATTAGGATAATATCAAAAACTTTTGAATTAACTTAATTTTGTCTGGCTACCGGCTCACTAAACACCAAGTCATTACTGTGTTTAAACTTACAAGTCTGAATCTATAAGTTATTGGAAGTTGTAACGTGTCTTGCGGCACATAAGACGACCTTTTTTCCAAAATCTGACCCTCAAAACCATCCTGCGTCTTACACGATGAAGATCAGACTCGGAATCAAATTCGGGGTCCACGAATAATTCAGTTTAATAAAGAGAACAGTAAAAACAAAATTAAATAATCAAGGATATTCAGTAAATGTTTGAAGTAATTCTTTAAAACTGCCACCCGTGGTATGGCTAGGTAGCGTATGTACACCAGTACCACCGTATTTATACCAGTACCACCGTATTTATACCAGTACCGCCGTATTTATACCAGTACCACCGTATTTATACCAGTACCGCCGTATTTATACCAGTACCACCGTATTTATACCAGTACCGCCGTATTTATACCAGTACCACCGTATTTATACCAGTACCGCCGTATTTATACCAGTACCGCCGTATTTATACCAGTACCACCGTATTTATACCAGTACCACCGTATTTATACCAGTACCACCGTATTTATACCAGTACCACCGTATTTATACCAGTACCACCGTATTTATACCAGTACCACCGTATTTATACCAGTACCACTGTATTTATACCAGTACCACCGTATTTATACCAGTACCACCGTATTTATAACAGTACAACCGTATTTATAACAGTACAACCGTATTTATACCAGTACCACCGTATTTATACCAGTACCACCGTATTTATAACAGTACCACCGTATTTATACCAGTACCACCGTATTTATAACAGTACCACCGTATTTATAACAGTACCACGGTATTTATACCAGTACCACCGTATTTATACCAGTACCACCGTATTTATAACAGTACAACCGTATTTATACCAGTACCACCGTATTTATACCAGTACCACCGTATTTATACCAGTACCACCGTATTTATACCAGTACCACCGTATTTATACCAGTACAACCGTATTTATAACAGTACAACCGTATTTATACCAGTACCACCGTATTTATAACAGTACCACCGTATTTATAACAGTACCACCGTATTTATAACAGTACCACCGTATTTATACCACTACCACCGTATTTATACCAGTACCACCGTATTTATACCAGTACCACCGTATTTACACCAATACCACCGTATTTACACCAGTACCACTGTATTTATACCAGTACCACCGTATTTATACCAGTACCACCGTATTTATACCAGTACCACCGTATTTATACCAGTACCACCGTATTTATACCAGTACCACCGTATTTATACCAGTACCACCGTATTTATACCAGTACCACCGTATTTATAACAGTACCACCGTATTTATAACAGTACCACCGTATTTATACCAGTACCACCGTATTTATACCAGTACCACCGTATTTATACCAGTACCACCGTATTTACACCAATACCACTGTATTTATACCAGTACCACCGTATTTATACCAGTACCACCGTATTTATACCAGTACCACCGTATTTACACCAATACCACTGTATTTACATCAATACCACTATTTACACCAATACCACTGTATTTACATCAATACCACTATTTACTCCAATACCACCGTATTTACATCAATACCACTGTATTTACATCAATACCACCATATTTACACCAATACCACTGTGTTGCAACCCCTGAATGGGTTTCAATGATTATTATGTATATATAATATATATTACCTTTTCATTTAATTTTATATTGCTTATATTTGCGATAATAGCTAAATCGTAAATGTATGACTTTATATTATTATTTGACTGTTATATTGTTATTTAGCTTATGTTGTTAGGATGTATATAAAATGTGCTCAGTTAGTCTTGATTGTCAAACTACTGTAATTATCGCTTGTCGCTCGTTATACTGCCGGCTTCTGAGCTGCAGTTGTCCACGTAGCTATCACGTGATCGAGGGGGGGGGGGTGTCCTCACCTCTCGTGAAGTTTTCAGTCTGCTCGAGACTCGCTTGCTGGTTGGACAGATTGTCTGTCTCATTATTCTTGTTAGTTCTGTAGAACTTTGTTCACAGAACATTGTATAGACTTTGTGATTTTCGACGTTGTACTGAGGTTGTGTGTCGCTTAGACACTCTGAACATCTCAGGTCCTTAGCTATAGCTTCTGGCCTAATTTTGTACTGGTTTCTGTGTATTGTCACAGTCGCGTTTTTCCTATGCTGAACGTAGATTCAGTATTATGGGAGTTTTGTAACTTTTGTGGAGGATCTGCTGATGGTCCCTACTTAGTGTCGTTATATTATCTCCTTGATCCTGATTGTGTCGCAGTCGCATATTGCATTGCTATTGGGCTTAGCATTCTTTGTTGTTCAAGCAGACTGTTCGGGTTGCCAGTCGGTCAAGAAGTTAGTTTATTTGAGGACTTTGTCAGTCACTTGTTTAAGTCTTATTCGAGTCTTGAGACATAGCTAACTACTTAAGAGCACTTACACGCATACACACACTTGTACATATTTGTAATATCTTATTAAATGTTAATGTACCTGACGGTACTTAAGAATTATAAATGTGATATGTGCTTTCAGCACAATAATATTGAACTCGAGAGATTGATTTTATTTTGATTGCTGTGATTTAATTTACTTTGATAATATACCTCTAGACAACTTATAGACTTAATAAATTTATTAAATTTTAATTTCTCTAGTTAGTAGCCTACCAGTTGTAATCCTAAAGCACTATTGAACCATACTGAATTTTAATGGATAATTGGACAAGGATACTGACTACTTGTTACGAAAACCCAGTAACAGGCTGGATGCTAGAAGGGCAGTCCTTTCTAGTATTCACTGGAGATCTCTAAGCTTTTAGAATCACGTTTTTTGTAACACACTGTATTTACATCAATACCACTATTTACTCCAATACCACCGTATTTACATCAATACCACCGTATTTACATCAATACCACCGTATTTACATCAATACCACCGTATTTACATCAATATCACCGTATTTACATCAATACCACCGTATTTACTTCAATATCACCGTATTTACACCAATACCACCGTATTTACATCAATACCACCGTATTTACATCAATATCACAGTATTTACACCAATACCACCGTATTTTTTCATCAATACCACCGTATTTACACCAATACCACCGTATTTACACCAATACCACCGTATTTACATCAATACCACCGTATTTACACCAATATCACCGTATTTACAGCAATATCACCGTATTTACATAAATATCACCGTATTTACACCAATACCACCGTATTTACACCAATACCACCGTATGTACACCAATACCACCGTATGTACACCAATACCACCGTATTTACACCAATATCACCATATTTACATCAATACCACCGCATTTACACCAATGCCACCGTATTTGCACCAATACCACTGTATTTACACCAATACCATCGTATTTACACCATTACCACTGTATTTACACCAATACCACCATATTTACATCAATACCACCGTATTTACAGCAATATCACCGTATTTACAGCAATATCACCGTATTTACACCAATACCACCGTATTTACATCAATACCACCGTATTTACACCAATATCACCGTATTTACAGCAATATCACCGTATTTACATCAATACCACCGTATTTACACCAATATCACCGTATTTACAGCAATATCACCGTATTTACATCAATACCACCGTATTTACACCAATACCACCGTATTTACACCAATATCACCGTATATACATCAATACAACCGCATTTACACCAATGCCACCGTATTTACAGCAATGCCACTGTATTTACACCAATACCATCGTATTTACACCATTACCACTGTATTTACACCAGTGTAAGGTAAATGATAGCCAAGAACTAGAGATGAACGGAAGCCAGAAACTGGAAGAGAATTACAGTACTGAGTATGCGGTATGTTAAGAAATGTAGTGTCTGTATGCCACATAAGGGTAATGTTAGGGGTCCTAATCCAGTCCAGGTGTATCCCACTACTGGCGAATCTTGGGTAAGACTTGCGCTAGATTTGTACAAAAAAAAATATATAAATAATTAATCATGTAGCTGAGGCCATGGTCAAAGCACAGAGTCGAGACACTGGCATTATCTAGCGTTCGTTAGACACACTTGTTGGTCCCTCACGGAAGGTTCCTTGATGTTGGTGAGGGCTCTTGATTTAGGGAATTGGATCTGTGCTCCAGTTTCAAGAATTAAGCCTGAATGCCTTTCACATCCCCCCCCCTGGCGCTGTATAATCCTACGGGTTTAGCGCTTCCCCCTTGATTATAATAATACTAATAAAAAGAGAAACGTGCAGTGGAAGCTGAACCAGTTCTCTTATACTGATAAAATATACGAAAATACAGTATTACTGGTAATATGAAATATGGAATAAAATACAATATAAAACACGAACAAATCATTAACAGACATTAAATTGATATCGTAAATAAGAGACAACAAACAATAGCCATGCCATATGTTAACTAAATAATATAGATCTTAATACTACGGATTGCGAAAAGGATTTAGGAGTTCTGATTAGCAGTAATCTAAAACCAAGACAACAGTGCATTAGTGTTCGCAATAAAGCTAACAGAATTCTTGGCTTCATATCTAGAAGTATAAATAATAGAAGTCCTCAGGTTGTTCTTCAACTCTATATATCCTTGGTTAGGCCTCATTTAGACTATGCTGCTCAGTTCTGGTCACCGTATTACAGAATGGATATAAATGCTCTGGAAAACGTACAGAGGAGGATGACAAAGATGATCCCATGTATCAGAAATCTTCCCTATGAGGATAGACTGAGGGCCCTGAATCTGCACTCTCTCGAAAGGCGTAGAATTAGTAGGGATGTGATTGAGGTGTATAAATGGAAGACAGGAATAAATAAAGGGGATGTAAATAGCGTGCTAAAAATATCTAATAGACAGGACTCGCAGCAATGGCTTTAAATTGGAAAAATTCAGATTCAGGAAGGATATAGGAAAGCACTGGTTTGGTAACAGAGTTGTGGATGAGTTGAACAAACTCCCGAGTACCGTCATAGACGCTAAGACATTGTGTAGTTTTAAAAATAGGTTAGATAAATACATGAGTGGGTGTGGGTGGGTGTGAGTCGGACCTGACTAGCTACTAGGTCGGACGCAGTGTTCCTTGCTCCTCCCTTAAGTGACGTGTCCGACCTCACTAGGTCAAGGTATTGTCTTAAGCCGGCTTCCAAGTGTTCCCAGTAATTCTGGTGTTCGATGGAACTTGCAATAAAGGTTTTCTGAACATTCTCTAGATCTCCAATTTCACCTGCCTTGAATGGAGATGTTAATATGCAGCAGTGCTCCAGTGTAGAGAGAACAAGTGATTTAAAATGGATCATCGCTGGCTTGGTATCTCTTGTCTTGAATTTTCTCATTATCCTTCCTATCAGTTTCCTCGCAGATGTGAAAGTGTCATTGTTGTGATCGTTGAAGGTGGGATCCTTAGACATCACCACTCCCAGGTTCTTCACATTAATTTTCCGCTCTGTTATGTGATTAGAGTTTGTAATGTACTCAGTTATAGTTATTATTTCCTACAGTTTTCTATAACGGAGTAGTTGGAATCTGTCGCATCGAACATCATATTGCTCTCCGTTGACGATTGGAAAACTTGGTTTATGTCTTCTTGGAGATTTGCCGTGTCCTCAATGGACGACACTCGTGCAGATCCTAGTATTGTCTGCCAAGGATGATACTGTTCTATGGTTTACATCTCTGTCTGAGGAACAGGATAGGGGCGAGTACTGTGCCTTGTGGAACAGAGCTCTTCACTATGGCAGCTTCCGATTTAACTCTCTTTACCACTTCTCTTTGTGTTCAATTGGTGGGAAAGTTGAAGATTCATCTGGCCACTTTGCCAGTGATCTCTTTAGCACGCATTTTGTGCGCTATTACACCATTATTGCAGTTGTTAAGGCTTTTGCAAAATCTGTGTATACCACATCTTCACACTTTTTAGCGCATCCAAGACCGTATGATAGTGGTGCAGTAGTTGCGAGAGGCAGGAGCGACCTGCTCTGAATCCATGTTGCCCTGGATTGTGCAGTTGTTGGGGATTGTGCAATTGGGGGATTTCAATCTAAGGCACCTAAAATGGAGGAATATAACAAATAACTTTGTAGCAGAGATAACCCCAGGAGGCAGCTCAGATGAAAACTCTCACACACGAGCTTTTAAATCTCTGCACCAAATTCACCTTAAACCAACAAATAACAGAGCCTACAAGCTTGGAGAATACACTAGACCTCATCTTCACTAGCAATGATGATCTGATTCGGAATGTCACTATCAAAAACAATATACTCAGATCACAACATAATAGGGTTCAGACAGGTATGTTATCAGTCGCGAGGGAGCCTTCACCAAACTGAACTTCAATTAAAAAAACCTAAGGTGGGACCAAGTAAACCAAGTCCTATATGATATAAACTGGGAAGACAGCTTAAGCAACACAGATCCCAACCTATGTCTAGAACAGATTAACTGTGTAGCACTCGAAGTATGCTCAAGGCATATTCGTTTAAGGAAAAGGAGAAGATGTAAACTAGAAAGAGAAAGGCGCTCCCTATACAGGCAAAGGCAAAGAATATCAGAGCAGCTAAAAGAGGCTAATATATCTGCAATGCGTAGGAAGACACTGGTCAGAGAAATAGCAAACATCAACTAAAGCTAAAGGAATCTTAAAGGAGTCAAGAAATGCGGGAAGAGCTAAAAGCCATTAACAAAATCGAAAAAAAAACCTAAGTATTTCTTTTCTTATGCCAAATCCAAGTTGAGAACAACATCCAGTATTGGGCCCTTACTTAAACAAGATGGGTCCTACACAGATGACAGCAAGGAAATGAGTGAGCTACTCAAGTCCCAATATGACTCCGTTTTTAGTGAGCCGCTAACCAGAGTCGAAGACCTAAATGAGTTTTTTATGAGAGACAGAATTTGGTAGACACAAACTATCTGACATCATCCTGAAGCCAAATGACTTTGCACTTTGCCCCAGGCTCAGACTCATGGAACTCACGTGTTCATCAAGAATTGCAAGCCCTTATCACGTCCCACAGCTGGTATAAACAGCAGACATAGCCCCACTCCACAAAGGGAGCAGTAAAGCGATAACAAAGAACTACAGACCGATACCACTAACGACCCATATCATAAAAATCTTTGAAAGGGTTTTAATAAACAAGATCGCCACTCATCTAGATACCCATCTGTTATACAACCCAGGGCAGCATGGATTTAGAGCAGGACGCTCCTGCCTGTGCCAACTACTGGACCACTATGACAAGGTCCTGGATGCTCTAGAAGACAAACAAATGCAGATGTAATGTACACAGACATTGACAAGTGTGACCACGGTGTAACAGCACACAAAATGCGTGATAAAGGAATAACAGGAAAATTTGGTAGATGGATATATAATTTCCTTACATATAGAACACAAAGAGTAGGTAGTAGTAAACAGAGTAAAGTCTGAGGCAGCTACGGTGAAAAGCTCTGTTCCACAAGGCACAGTACTCGCTCCCATCTTGTTCCTCATCCTCATATCTGACATACACGGGGATATTAGCCACATCGCAGTGTCTTCTTTTGCAGATAACACCCAAATCTGCATGACAGTGTCCTCCACTGAAGACACTGCAAGACTCCAGGCGATCATCAACCAAATCTTGGGCAGCAGAAAACAATATGAAATTCATTGATGAGAAATTTCAATTACTCCGTTATGGAAAACGAGAGGAAATTAAAATTACATCGGAGTATAAAATAAAATCCAACCTCACAATAGAGCTATAAACTAATGTTAAAGACCTGGGAGTGATCATGTCTCAGGATCTCCCCTTCAAGGACCATAACATTGTATCAATCAAATCTGCTAGAAAAATGACAGAATGGATAATGAGAACCTTCAAAACTAGGGATGTCAAGCCCATGATGACACTCTTCAGGTCGCTTGTTCAATATAGGCTGGAATATTGCTGCACACTAACACTACCTTTCAAGGGAAGTGAAAATGCTGACCTAGAAAATGCACAGAGAACTTTCACGGCACCCACAACTGCCATAAAACACCTCAATTAGTGGGAATGCTTGAAGTTTCTAAACCTGTATTCCCTAGAATGCAGGCGGGAGAGATGCATGATCATATACACATGGGTCTGGGTTCCACGAGTCTGGGCCTCAACGTCTACGAGAGTCAGAGTTACGTCAGAAATCTGGTCTACATTGACAGGGTTTTGAGCCTCATTCACGAAAAGATATTTGGATTGTTTACCTTTAGACTGATTCGTGTCTCGCTAAACACAGATTCGTATTGAAATTTCAGTATCTCACTCATTTCTTTTTTGAGATCTGTGTAAGATCCGTCTTGTCTGAGCAGGTGCCCTATGCTAGAATGGTTTTTTAATTGTTTTTGGCATATGAACAAAAATATTTCAAGATTCTTTCATTTTCTCTAGTCGCTTTTAGCTCCTCCTGTCTCTCCTGGATCCTGTGCGAGTCCTTCAACTTAACCTCAATATTTTCCACTTCCCAGGTTAACGCTGCCTTCTGTGTTTCAATATTTTCAAGTGTGAAGCAATGTGGTAAACGGTGGAATATATTTTAAAATGTACAGGCGGAGGGGCGGAGGGACGGAGGGGCGGGTGGAGAGGAAAGTTAAAGTTTGGAGAGTCAGATGGTATATGGAAATTGAATGACAATGATGAAAATTTATGCTTAGTAAGTGGGAGTAAAATTCAATAAGGTTTTGTTATATATATATATACATATATATATATATATATATATATATATATATATATATATATATATATATATGTCGTGCCGAATAGGCAGAACTTGCGATCTTGGCTTAAATAGCAACGTTCATCTTGCCATATAGGACAAGTGAAAATTTGTGTATGCAGTAATTTCGCCAAAATCATTCTGAAGGTAACGAAAAAAATATGTTTCACTGTGTTTGTTTAGTATTAAATTATTGTAAACAAATCTAAAATATATTTAGTTGGGTTAGGCTAAAATAAATTGTTCTTGTTATAATAAGGTTAGGTAAGTTTTCTAAGTTCCTTTTGTTGCAAAATTAAAAATTTTTAGATTAACATTAATGAAAAAATATATCTTTTAACGTATAAGAGAAATTTTTAGAAAGGACTTCATTTTAAATGAGTTCTTGCTAATTGACCAGTTTTACATATTCGGCACGACATTATTATATATATATATATATATATATATAGGTAGTAGGTTGGTAGACAGCAACCGCCCAGGGAGGTACTACCGTCCTGCCAAGTGAGTGTAAAACGAAAGCCTGTAATTGTTTTACATGATGGTAGGATTGCTGGTGCCCTTTTTTCTGTCTCATGAACATGCAAGATTTCAGGTACGTCTTGCTACTTCTACTTACACTTAGGTCACACTACACATACATGTACAAGCACATATATACACACCCCTCTGGGTTTTCTTCTATTTTCTTTCTAGTTCTTATTCTTGTTTATTTCCTCTTATCTCCATGGGGAAGTGGAACAGAATTCTTCCTCCGTAAGCCATGCGTGTTGTAAGAGGCAACTAAAATGCCGGGAGCAAGGGGCTAGTAACCTCTTCTCCTGTATATATTACTAAATGTAAAAGGAGAAACTTTCGTTTTTCCTTTTGGGCCACCCCGCCTCGGTGGGATACGGCCGGTGTGTTGAAAGAAAAATATATATATATATATATATATATATATATATATATATATATATATATATATATATATATAGGTCGTGCCGAATAGGCAGAATTTGCGATCTTGGCTTAAATAGCAACGTTCATCTTGCCATATAGGACAAGTGAAAATTTGTGTATGCAATAATTTCGCCAAAATCATTCTGAACCTAACGAAAAAAAATATATTTCAGAGTGTTTGTTTAGTATTAAATTATTGTAAACAAATCTAAAATATATTTAGTTGGGTTATGCTAAAATAAATTGCGCTTGTTATAATAAGGTTAGGTAAGTTTTCTAAGTTCCTTTTGGTGCAAAATTATAAATTTTTACATCAACATTAATGAAAAAAATATATCTTTAAACGTATAAGAGAAAATTTTAGAAAGGACTTAATTTTAAGTGAGTTCTTGCTAATTGACCAGTTTTACATATTCGGCACGACATTATATATATATATATATATATATATATATATATATATAATATATATAAAGCTATGAAGCTGCTATCTCATTTCCACAGGGCTCAGCAAGAGGTTTCACCGGTTTAAAGCCTCATCACTTAAAACAAATGCTCAATCCAGCACTTGGTGATGTTTCAGAGAGGCTGCTGTCTGAACTCTCCAACTTTTCCAGCCTTTGCCTGGCTAGCAGTGTCCCAGAGGCCATTAGACCCCTTTTCTTTGGTGCCTCATTGTGTGCCCTCAGGAAAAAGAATGGAGGAATCAGGCCCATTGCAGTGGGTAACACCCTTCGGCGCCTAGTCGCCAAGGCTGCAGTAAGAAGGGTGAGTCAAGAGGTTGCTGCAATGTTGAAACCAACTAAGCTCGGTTTTAGTGTTCAACAAGGCTGTGAAACAGCTGCCCATGCAGCACGAGTATATATCAACATGTCCGATGAAAAAGCCTTGATCAAATTTGACTTTGTCAACGCTTTCAACTTAGTCAGAAGGGATGCTGCTCTTCAAGCAGTTTCTAGAAACTTCCCTTCCCTCTATACCTTCATAGAATCGTGTTATAATGTGACTTCTAAACTATTGTTTGGGGACCACGAAATTAACTCGTGTGAGGGCGTGCAACAGGGGGACCCTCTCGCCCCCTTTCTATTCTGTTTGGTCATCAAGGAAGTCACAGAAGCACTCTCCAGAGAGCTCAATATCTGGTTCTTGGATGATGGTACCCTAACTGGCACAACAGAATCGCTCCTAGAAGACATCAGAAAAATTAAAGACATGGGAGAAAACCTGGGCCTATCTTTAAACCCCACCAAATGTGAAATAGTTTCTACCAATCCACAGATGATCTAGAATATTAGTGCTGTTTTGCCAGGAGCACGAGCCATTGATCCAGCCAATAGCACTCTCCTTGGTGCTCCTCTTGGGTCTAATGCCATCGATCTGAGCCTAGAAAAAAAAATCTCAGACCTCTGGACGATGGAAGGCAGGATGAAAGACACTGATGCACATGATGCCTTCTACCTACTCACCAGGTGCCTGTCAATCCCAAAACTTACCTACTTTCTGAAATGCTCCTCAGCCTTCAGCAGTCCGAAACTCAAGGAATGTGACTCCTTAAGACCATTCTAGAGAGTGTACTGAATCTTTCCCTTGAAGATGGACAGTGGTTGCAAACCTCACTTCCGGTCAGGCTTGGGGGGCTGGGAGTACGCAGATCATCCCAGATTGCCTTACCAGCTTTCCTACCCTCTTCCATAGCATCAAACGAGCTAATAAGACAAATTCTTCCTAACAACCTCAGTGACTCAGCAGGAATACAGGACCCTAACTATGCCAGTGCCATCACTGAATGGGAGACTCTTGCTTCTCCAGCACCAAACCCTAGTGCAGCACTGGCTTACAGTCAAGCTGGGATGGCCCTATCACTGAAAAGGTGCTTGCCAACATGCTCAGGGCTGCACCGACAGGGAGATTGCCCGTCTCCAAGCTGTGAGCGCACATCACTCCGGGGACTTCCTCCAAACAGTTCCCATATTGGCAACGGGAACAATCCTCGACCCAAAGACCCTCCGTACTGCAGTGGCTCTGTGCATTTCTGCCCCAATTCGCATGGAATATACGTGTGCTTGCCAACATGCTCAGGGCTGCACCGACAGGGAGATTGCCCATCTCCAAGCTGTGAGCGCACATCACTCCGGGGACTTCCTCCAAATAGCTCCCATATCGGCTTTGGGAACGCGCCTTGACCCAAAGACCCTCTGTATTGCAGTGGCTCTGTGCCTTGCTGCCCCAATTCACATGGAATATACGTGTATTTGCGGCGATGTGCAAGCCGACCAATATGGTCTACATGGTCTTAACTGTTCCAAAACCAAGGGCTGGCATGCAAGACACAATGAAGCCAACGACATCATAAAGAGAACCCTTGCTACAGCTGGATGCCCAGCTGAGAGGGAGCCTCGATCACTAGCAGCCAACAATACCCACAACCCGGCAAACCGCCTCGACGGGATCACCATCCTTGGAAGAATGGCAAGCTCGTAGCATGGGACTATACCTGTGTCTCCACACTGGCGGACACCTATATCCGTCACAGTGTCGGGCGACAGGGAGGAGCTGCTGACCACAGGGAGGAGTACAAGATCGGCAAGTACAGGGACATAAGCCAACAATATCAATTTGTCCCAGTGGGATCGGAGACCTTGCGATCATGGGAAAAACATGCCACACGTTTCCTTAAAGAACTGAGTTCCAGACTCATCCACACCACCAGGGACCCAAGGGCAGCCACTTTTATGTTCCAGCGACTCAGCGTGCATCCAGAGGGGAAATGCATGCTGCATACTGGGCTCACATCCAGCTTTGGAAGAGCTGGAGGAGATTCATAACCTTTGATATATTGTACAATGTATTCATGTTTGTGTTTTCTATCAGTGTATTCTGTCTGTTAATAAAGTTCACATGTAGCTTAAAAATATAATGGGTGGTAGGAGAAGAAAATTTTCAAACAGCTCTGGGGAGAAGATAAGATTTCGTTCGGATTTTTAACCCCGGAGGGTTAGCCACCCAGGATAACCCAAGAAAGTCAGTGCGTCATCGAGGACTGTCTAACTTATTTCCATTGGGGTCCTTAATCTTGTCCCCCAGGATGCAACCCACACCAGTCGACTAACACCCAGGTACCTATTTGCTGCTAGGTGAACAGGACAACAGGTGTAAGGAAACGTGTCGAAATGTTTCCACCCACCGGGAATCGAACCCGGGCCCTCCGTATGTGAAGCGGGAGCTTTAGCCACCAGGCCACCTTGAGTTTTCCCTGAGGTACGTTTATTGTCTTCTCTGAGGATGAGGCTCCCCAGTCCAGTTCTAGAGGTGTACCTCCCTATATATATATATATATATATATATATATATATATATATATATATATATATATATATATATATATATATATATATATATATATATTTGAGAAGAAATACGTTTTTGCTTTTCTGGAGAAAGATTTAATGAAGTAAAAAATATTTGAGGGGGAAAAATTAGACATTTTTTATTTTATATTTGAAAACATGACTGGATGTGACACAACAGCCTGTCACAGAGAGATCAGATTGGAATTAGTGGAGATAAAGTTGACACATTTATACACGGATGAGAGTTTAGACGAATAACACCTCCTTGATTCCGATTGTGAGAATAGGAAGGAGAATACTTAGTGATGAGAATTATTTATGAGAAAGTATATTAGAAAGTGTGCAGCGTTATGTGGATAAGAGAGATTAGTAGCAATGTCAACGATACAGCGAATCAGTGGTCTGATTGTATAGTGGAATTAATACTATCAGTGAATTTGGATTTCAATCCCATAGAAGAATTAACCAAAGAAGAAATTAGAAATCTTTTGATACGTAAGTTATACCACAAGGACTTGAAAAAATACATACAAAATAGATTAATACTTTCCAATGATGCTAATATAGGTAAGTTGTTAATACGAGATGGTTAGGGACATAGAAACATGAGGACGAGTGTTCGGTCAGAACCATTACTTACGCTGATCCAATAATGTATCGAAATTATTAATGACGAAATTCGAGTTTTACGCTTTCTTTGTGAATCTAGTAAGGCGAGAAGAGATTCTTAAAATTATGAGAGTCGTATATTGTGTAAGGTGTGAAATGTCCATAAATTTCATAAAGAATTAAGTTAGCATTTTAAAGTTCTTGGAAGGTATGAGTCTAATAAGATGAATTCCTGCTCTGTGATTGGTTAGGATGCTGGTGTAGGGACGGAATCTCCCCTCACGTTGCCAGAAGACCCATATATCTTATATGAACATAAAGAAAGTATCTTGAACAAAGCGGATTAACCTATTTTTCTTGAGTAACACGGACTTAAAGAGCAATGATTTTTAATTCCTTCTTGCTAGTGGAATAATCCAGTAGTTTTAAGATGGCAATGTCTTGTTAACCAAGAAACTCATCCATGTTAAATTTAAGAACATAAGAACGAAGGAACACTGCAGAAGGCCTACTGGCCCATGCGAGGCAGGTCCAAGTCTCCTACCGGCTTAAGCCAATGCACCCAACCTAGTTCGGACAAATTATGTTTTTTTTAACCGAGGCGCTACCTTGTTTAAAAAAAAATTATATAAAGTTTTTAATTATAGTCTTGTTTGTATCAAATTTTGATAGAAAATAATGATGAACAAGTGTATACAGGGGATCGTAGCCTTCAATTTGAGTTCCATGATCCCTTTAACTTAATACATATGACTCACTTTGTTAGGTAAATGGATACAGATGTAACTAAGGTAACATTTTACTGTAGTAACTGTTACTATAACTGTGTAACAAGGCTCCTGGATAGCGAAAACGTTGCCACAACATAATATAACATTAGCCGCACCTGTATACATTTACCTAACATTCTATCGGTAACTCAACTATTATTACCAAGATTCACTTTCATATTGTTGTATTTCGTTCTGGTTATCTGTCAAATCCACTTTTCTGATACATAAATCTTCAGAATTTTTCCTCCTTCCGAAGCAAAGTTTTGTAGCTCTCCATTTCAATTAAAATTTTGATTACTTCGATACAATGCTTAGACCATAGGTATTTTCTTCACATTCGAAACCCATATCTTGTTTATGGTGCAGTGATTTTTAAAATGAAATTGTCGATACCTGTGAAGAATAGTGGAACTGAAAACTGGAACTTGGGAATCAGTGAAACATCCAGAAAAAATCTTAAACTGATTCACTGAGGTATCAGTATAATTAATTGTGAAATGGTTTTTTTTTTCATCTAATTTATCGTGAGATTATCCTTAAAATTAAGAGTCTTATAAAGTGGAAACTGTCATTAAAATTTAACTAAAAATTTGGGCGCACATTTTGAAGTTATTGAAAAACATGTTACGAGTCTAATAAGATGAATTCTTCCTCTGTGGCAGGTTAGGATGTTTGTGTCCGTGGACGAAAGTAAGAAGTCTTCTTTGAGAGTGAGAGAGAAAGAGAGACAGAGAGAGCGACATAGACGGTCACAAGGTAGAACGTCATCTTGAGAAGGTGAGATGTTTTGGAGGATTAAATGTATCTAATAAAATGAAAAGAGTGGAAAATATAAGGAAAATAAAAATCTTGTATATTTTTGTCTCTCTTAATTACCATTTATCAACGAATAAAAATTGTGGTTTGCATTTTTCACCTCTATTGAGATATGAAGACATTAATTTTTAAGTGTACGTTCTTATCACCATTTACCTCTTGTCCCGTATTACTTAAAATTTCTTCACCTAACATTATAATGTTGTAAATAAAGATTCAGGAATATTAAACGAAGATTAACCCAGGATAACACAAATCAACCTAGATATGTGTGTACCCGTTATACACTTCAACATTATAACGATGAAAAACCGAGTTTATACTTATTTTGGGCATATGATTAACCCTGTGGAGCGTGACAAGTAACAATTTATATGCCGTTAATCACACTCGAACTGGCATGCCAGAGAACTACCAGTTTAGAGTCTAGCAGTTCTGCTGCCTCACTCACGTATCAAGTGAGAACTGGCTTACTCAGGAGTGGTTCTTTCGTCTGCCTTATCGTTATACTTCTTCCTGAGTTTGTAAATATTGTACATTGCGACGAAGGAATATATGAGTAAAGAAAAAGTATCATCTTGCCCTTGTCTTGCCCGGTTGCTCACGATGTTGTCTTTGGTTCAGGCCACATTTAGAACACGGGTAGCAATTCAATTTAAATTGCTACCTGTGTTCGAAATATGGCGTGGCTGTCCTAAAGCCATTGTTTTCCCTGCATGGCACTGAGCTGCTTCCTTATGCCGCTGGTTTGTATAAGTTGATATTTAGTTCGTTCAATTGGCACTGGAGTATCGACGTGATTTAACGACTAAACAGCTTTATTAATACATTGTAAATTTTAGTCTGATGTCTCGGCTGCTTCGGGAGTTCGTGTTCGTCTCCGCTTTCCACTTCTGTTTCTTGCTTTTAATAATACCGATAATATTTCTCACTATCTGCCTGACAATTTCTTTCCCTCAGCCGCAGAAAGGAATCTCGGGCCTGGTCTGTCTTAGGGTCAATCTGCTTTGTTGGCTCTTAAACTAGCGAAAACTACTCTTGATCAAGTTGTAGAACATCGTATCTTTCCAAAGGAAGAAAAACGGAAGAAAACAAGAAAGGAGAAGAAAAATACTGGCTTACTTGTGATGATACTACTCCTGCTACTTCCACTACCTGCTCTTACTCTTCTATTATGACCTCTGCCTTCTTTTGTTTTTCTACTTCTTTCTCCCGTCCCTGCCCTCCGCTCCTATAAATACTGGCTCCCTTAACTTCATGTGTCGGACCGAAGCGTCGTTATAAGTTTCTTTCCTCAATAACCTGGTTGTGTGCACTGTATCTAATATTTGAGTTAAAGGTGTGAATGGTCAGTTTTATATATAAAATTAAATGAACCAGAACGTGTATGGTTATCGTACCAATGTAACATATACACAAATAACCCGCACATAGAAGAGAGGAGCTTACGACGACGTTTCGATCTGACTTGGACCATTTACAAAGTCAGTGTGACTTTGTAAATGGTTCAAGTCAGACCGATAGGTCATCATAAACTTATCTCTTCTATCTGCGGGTTATTTGTGTATCGTTCCAGTCACGGTATTGTGACTTTTATTGTCCTTAATGCAACATAAACCTCTCATTAAAACTGATATAAATGAGACACCATATCACGAGCATAAGTTCTTTTAGTTGTCCTGTAGTACCCAGCCATGATATATACAAGCTCCTGTAGTACCCAGCCATGATATATACCAGCTCCTGTAGTACCCAGCCATGCTATATACCAGCTCCTGTAGTACCCAGCCATGCTATATACCAGCTCCTGTAGTACCCAGCCATGCTATATACCAGCTCCTGTAGTACCCAGCCATGCTATATACCAGCTCCTGTAGTACCCAGCCATGCTATATACCAGCTCCTGTAGTACCCAGCCATGCTATATACCAGCTCCTGTAGTACCCAGCCATGATATATACCAGCTCCTGTAGTAAACAGCCATGATATATACCAGCTCCTGTAGTACCCAGCCATGATATATACCAGCTCCTGTAGTACCCAGCCATGATATATACCAGCTCCTGTAGTACCCAGCCATGATATATACAAGCTCCTGTAGCACCCAGCCATGCTATATACCAGCTCCTGTAGTACCCAGCCATGCTATATACCAGCTCCTGTAGTACCCAGCCATGCTATATACCAGCTCCTGTAGTATCCAGCCATGCTATATACCAGCTCCTGTAGTACCCAGCCATGATATATACCAGCTCCTGTAGTACCCAGCCATGCTATATACCAGCTCCTGTAGTATCCAGCCATGCTATATACCAGCTCCTGTAGTACCCAGCCATGCTATATACCAGCTCCTGTAGTACTCAGCCATGCTATATACAAGCTCATGTAATGCCCAGCCATGATATATACCAGCTCCTGTAGTACCCAGCCATGCTATATACCAGCTCCTGTAGTACCCAGCCATGCTATATACCAGCTCCTGTAGTACCCAGCCATGCTATATACCAGCTCCTGTAGTACCCAGCCATGCTATATACCAGCTCCTGTAGTACCCAGCCATGATATATACCAGCTCCTGTAGTACCCAGCCATGATATATACCAGCTCCTGTAGTACCCAGCCATGCTATATACCAGCTCCTGTAGCACCCAGTCATGCTATATACCAGCTCCTGTAGTACCCAGCCATGATATATACCAGCTCCTGTAGTACCCAGTCATGATATATACCAGCTCCTGTAGCACCCAGCCATGATATATACCAGCTCCTGTAGCACCCAGCCATGCTATATACCAGCTCCTGTAGTACCCAGCCATGCTATATACCAGCTCCTGTAGCACCCAGCCATGCTATATACCAGCTTTTGTAGTACCCAGCCATGATATATACCAGCTCCTGTAGCACCCAGCCATGCTATATACCAGCTCCTGTAGTACCCAGCCATGCTATATACCTGCTCCTGTAGTTCCCAGCCATGCTATATACCTGCTCCTGTAGTACCCAGCCGTGCTATATACCAGCTCCTGTAGTACCCAGCCATGATATATACCAGCTCCTGTAGTACCCAGCCATGATATATACCAGCTCCTGTAGTACCCAGCCAAGATATATACCAGCTCCTGTAGTACCCAGCCATGATATATGCCATCTCCTGTAGTACCCAGCTATGATATATACCAGCTTCTGTAGTACCCAGACATGATATATACCAGCTCCTGTAGTACCCAGCCATGCTATATACCTGCTCCTGTAGTACCCAGCCGTGCTATATACCAGCTCCTGTAGTACCCAGCCATGATATATACCAGCTCCTGTAGTACCCAGCCATGATATATACCAGCTCCTGTAGTACCCAGCCATGATATATACCATCTCCTGTAGTACCCAGCTATGATATATACCAGCTTCTGTAGTACCCAGCCAAGATATATACCAGCTCCTGTCGTACCCAGCCAAGATATATACCAGCTCCTGTAGTTCCCGGCCGTACTATATACCAGCTCCTGTGTCATGTAGGGGGGTAATGATTGAATAGGATATAAGTGGGGAATATGGGAGTAAGGGATTATGTAGGCAGGGGAGAGGCAGGCGAGGTGGTAGGAGTGAGATGATTAGCGGAGGTAGGTAATGACAGGTCAGTGGTGACCACCACAACACTCTCATTAACTCTACACTACTCACTAACATATGCCTTGCCCACTCTTCACTCATATATAAAGCGGAGGGAGTCAGTAGGTAGGGGACAGGCGAGGCAGTAGGAGGGATGATGATTAGCGGAGGTAGGTAGGTAATGTGGGGTCACTGGTGACTACACCTTCACCTCTCATTATTCTACCCGCCACACTACACTACTCACCCTCTCACTACTTTAACTAAACATAAATAAATGGAGAAATGAGTAAATAACGGGGACAGTGAATATTACTATTCTACTCAAACACAGTTTATTATTAAGTCTTTGTACAATAATATATTTGGGAACAGAACATTATTGTGGTTTAGATAAATGGGATGGTACACATAAGCAGTGAGACAGGGAACACAATCAACTTGACCAAAATGAATGTAACTTACAATATAGTTCAGAGGGCAGTTCATCACAGGAACTAAGCCACAGGTCCCAAGACCTACACAGCACGAGTACTGTGCCAAGCCAGTACTCTGCCCAATGCCTCCAACAGTCTCCTCCAGAGACTTCAGCAGCCTTCTCCCGAGCCCTGCACCCCAGCAGCAGCTCTGCTCGAAGTCTCTGCTCAGGAGCTCTGCACCCCAGCAGCAGCTCTGCTCGAATGTCTTGATCATGCTCTTCCTTGGGCTTTTATGGTGGTCCAAGCACCCTCCACAACCACGTGTACGACCTGACGCCTAGGTCTGACGCCGTCAAGAACAAAACACCTCAGACGTGGGCGTGGCTACAGACGTTTGCCAAGGCAAGGTGTGACCATATAATTGGTTAAATTAGGTCTCCCCAGAGACCTCACAAGCCCAGCTGAACTACATCACACCTGTAATACCCAGCCGAACTATATACCAGCTCCTGTAGTACCCAGTCATGCTATATACCAGCTACTGTAGTACTCAGCCATGCTATATACCAGCTACTGTAGTACCCAGCCATGCTATATACCAGCTCCAGTAGTACCCAGCCATGCTATATACCAGCTCCTGTAGTACCCAGCCATGATATATGCCAGCTCATGTAGTATCCAGCCATGCTATGTACAAGCTCCTGTAGTACCCAGCCATGTTATATACCAGCTACTGTAGTACCCAGCCATGCTATATACCAGCTCCTGTAGTACACAGCCATTCTGTATACTAGCTCCTGTAGTACCCAGCCATTCTATATACCAGCTCCTGTAGCACCCAGCCATTCTATATACTAGCTCCTGTAGTACCCAGCCATTCTACATACCAGCTCCTGTAGCACCCAGCCATAATATATACCAGCTCCTGTAGTACCCAGCCATGCTATTCACCAGCTCCTTTAGTACCCAGCCATGCTATATACCAGCTCCTGTAGTACCCAGCCATTCTATATACCAGCTCCTGTAGCACCCAGCCATTCTATATACTAGCTCCTGTAGTACCCAGCCATTCTATATACCAGCTCCTGTAGCACCCAGCCATAATATATACCAGCTCCTGTAGTACCCAGCCGTGCTAAATACCAGCTCCTGTAGTACACAGCCGTGCTATATACCAGCTCCTGTAGTACCCAGCAATGCTATATACCAGCTCCTGTAGTACCCAGCCATGCTACATACTAGCTCCTGTAGTACCCAGCCATGCTATATACCAGCTCCTGTAGTACCCAGCCATGCTATATACCAGCTCCTATAGTACCCAGCAATGCTATATACCAGCTCTTGTAATGCCCAGCCATGCTATATACTAGCTCCTGTAGTACCCAGCCATGCTATATACTAGCTCCTGAAGTACTAAGCCATGCTATATACCAGCTCCCGTAGTACCCAGCCATGCTATATACCAGCTCCTGTAGTACCCAGCCATGCTATATACTAGCTCTTGTAGTACCCAGCCTTGCTATATACTAGCTCTTGTAGTACCCAGCCATGCTATATACCAGCTCCTGTAGTACCCAGCCATGCTATATACCAGCTCCTGTAGTACCCAGCCATGCTATATACTAGCTCTTGTAGTACCCAGCCTTGCTATATACCAGCTCCTGTAGTACCCAGCCATGCTATATACCAGCTCCTGTAGTACCCAGCCGTGCTGTATACCAGCTAATACGGCAGTCAATTACTGCAGTATATAAGCCACT
This sequence comes from Cherax quadricarinatus, assembly GCF_038502225.1. Classification (NCBI taxonomy): domain Eukaryota; kingdom Metazoa; phylum Arthropoda; class Malacostraca; order Decapoda; family Parastacidae; genus Cherax; species Cherax quadricarinatus. The sequence continues at coordinate 20,163,953 of NC_091368.1, forward strand.
TCCCCGAGTATATGTTGTACATTTCTCAAGAATGATGGACTGACGACAATAACTATGTTGAGAGACTGATACTTCTTTCTCATCTTTCAAAGTTTTCTATTAAACTGATGAAGCCATCTGTAAGGAATTCAAAGATATGTATTATAATTGATAAGAATAATAGTGTTTATGGAGTAGTTTAGGAGCGTAATGTTACTTTGACTTTTGTAACGTGATGGGTCTCAGGGGAACTAACTTATTCACTGTAATTTATTTATTGTAATCAATATAATTCTTGTAATGTTGGAAGAGTTAATATTCTGTTAAGGAACTTTACACACCTTGAATATCACCAAATTTAAATTAAAATGCATATTAAGCAGGAGAGAAGAGGAATCAAATATCGCTATATGGAGTTCGCTATATGGAGTTCGCTATATGGAGTTTGTTATATGGAGTTCGCTATATGGAGTTTGTTATATGGAGTTCGCTACATGGAGTTCGCTACATGGAGTTCGCTACATGGAGTTCGCTACATGGAGTTCGCTACATGGAGTTCGCTATATGGTTCGCAAAAACATTACAGAATATTTACCGCAGTGGAAAAAAGACAAAGTAAATATATAAACAGGTGTAACTATGGTGTGGAGAGAACCAAAAAAAAAAAAAAAACCACGACGATTGTTATTTTTGTATTGTGAAAAATGAAAGGTTTCAATCAATACAAGATAGACATGCGGAAACATCCTGATTTGGAATTAGTAAAAAGACCTCTGGCACACAGCGAAGATGTTCCCATGCCAGTGTTTACAACATTACCTGACCTTCCCTTGTCAGATATGAAAGAAAGTTAGGGTTTAGGGTGTAACACAGGTGGGAGCAGTGGAAGTGAATATGAAATAAGCATTTCCAAACCCAGTAGTTCTCCCCAAAAGAACTTAATGATCTGATACGTGGCATCAGTCTGCCCAAGTAAGGATCTGAACTTTTATAATCCATAAGTTAAAATAACAGCTTACTGGACTGAGGTTGAACTCCTTCCTTACTTTAGCCAAGATGAAGAACTTGTATACTGCAGTAATAAGACTGGTTATAAATGACCATAATTTTTAAAGGGGTGGACCGGTAAGCCAGCGGAAGGCCTCGGTCAGATGACCAAAAGCTCCAAAGGCGGGTCATCATCTGACTAAGACCCGCGTCAGGAAACATTTGTCCTGTTTCCTGACGAACCTTACCTAACCTAACCTAACTGCAGTAACGTCATTGAACATCTTCGAGTGGGAGTTGAATATCGACCAGGAGACTGACAGCTGTTTATAAACAGCTGTCTTATTTAGCAATGGTAACTAATATGCATCTCTTCTAATTGCTAACCCAACAACACTCTGCTGATAACCAATACAGAAGTAAATCGTACGAACTGTTTTCATATGCATTAATTGCTGGAATCTGAATGGTTTTAATATATTTATGTTATTATATAGAATTAGGCGCATGATTTGACTTTTGCATGATCCAAAAATTAATTTCAATGTGATTTATAAATAAGCTCCGCTTGATCAATATATTTTTCAAAATTTTTGTTTTTCAATGGAATACCAAATTTATAAAAAACTAATGCCAATCAAGCAAAACCGATGATATATTCTGAATCCGCAAAACAAACTTACCCTAAAATCGGTGTAATATCAGTGGCCAAAAAATGAGTGTTTATTACCCAGCACTACGGGTAAGCTAGCTAGATACTGGCCAATATTTATGTTGCCATTCTGTTGGGATGCACTACGATATGTCAACATAATCTTCCTTAGTCATTGAAATATCAGATTTAATGATCTATAATTGTATTTAAAATAAAAATGATAGACTTACAGTAGTAGGGTTTTCTTCCCTACCGTCTGGACCGCCCCTCCCCTCAACTCCCTTTTTCGACCCATAAAGGGTTTTTCCTGTATGGTCGGCTTCTGAGCGGTCTTTCTCGGAGGGGTTAATCTCAGAGCAATCGGTTGAACTCTAGCTGCCGGATTGGCCCTGCTCCACTTCCTCAGATCTAGTTTTGGGGGCTGCCAATTCTTATTTTCGATTTTTCTTTAGGGAAGAATTTTATTGGGAGAGTTTTTTCATGATATAACTCCAGCTCCTGGCCCACCCCTGTTCCACTTCCTTGGATTAAGTTTTGGGGGTTGTCATTTTTTTTTTGTTTTAATTTTCAAATTTTGTTTGTTATTTGCTATGGCATAATATACCCCCTTGCTGCATCTCCTTGGTTCAAGAACACTCCCTCTCTCCCACCCACGCAAATTTAGACTTAGTGATATTGACATAAGAATGTTTTTTACAGCTCTCGGCTCGTAAATTAGATGTTGCTGTGTCTGACAGGAATGTAGGAAGTTGATTAATTAGACACATGTACAACACTTGGGTATCTTTAATGAGGAAACGTATCGCCACACAGTGGCTTCATCAGTCCATACTAAGTATGTCATGCCTAACCTTTAGACATGACCTACTTACACATTTGGATTTGTCAAGTGTGATACCACCTACGACTGTTGCACATCTTCTGCCTACAGTATATAAGTCACTTCTTCGTGCATATGTTGTATTCTTTTCAAGATTGATGGACTGATTACATCGACTCAAGGCTGAGGGACTGATTACCTCAAACTCCTCCTGCTCTTCACCATTCTCCTTTGTATGGACTAATGAAGCCACTGTGTGGCGAAACGTTACCTCATTAAAGATACCCAAGTGTTGCACATGTGTCTAATTTATCAACTTCCTACATTCCTGTCTATCACAGCAACATCTTGGGATCTTAATACAGGGAATTCTTCACTTGCCTAACGCTTAGGCATGACCTACTTCCATATTTGGATCTGTCAAATTTGATACCACTTGCTTTACCACGGAGCTAGACCCCAGAGATGTATTGGCGCCTAGTCGGAACTACACGATGTTTCCCCATACCCAGGGGCACCAGGCTTGTTTTCAAAGTTATTTCATTAAATCCTGCCACATGCAGTGGTCAACGAAAGAGATTTGAAATGCTTAACAATTCGCAAACAAGAGTTCTGTTGTGGACGTAGAGACTGTGTAAATAAGTTCACGCGTTTGCGAATTGTTAAGCAGAGGGGTAATGCCTGATGTATTTTGGGTACGTGCCCAAGCTCTGAGGAGCTGGGTGAGATTTTCGCATTATAATCAGTAACAAACACGTAACAATATGTACTAGACATGTACCTCTCACACCTCATGTATATGTCATCAACAATGTACGTATCTCTTAAATCTTTTGTACCGTATTACGTAATATATATATATATATATATATATATATATATATATATATATATATATATATATATTACGTATATATGATATTCCCTAGAATGAAAACAGATCAAATTAAAATGATTCCAAATGAATGAATAGGAGACAAGCATCAGTTAGGGGAGAGGAATTTATAGAAGCATCAAAAGGGGACAGGATGCACAGTGGCATGTACATTCACTACTTTTCCTATCATGCTTCCCCTGTCAAGTAAAGTGTTCTTATCTCCCTCTTTCTCTGTGCCCTCCGCATCTGTGATCCTCAGTTCCTTCCAGCAGAAATTTCCACTCTTCATAATTCGTTTTCCCGTCTTGGCTACCCTTCCCATTTCATTTGACAGGATATTATTATTTACCAATATTTTCCTATTAAAAGAAAGGTAAAGAAGGAAATTAAAAAGTCTGATCGTGACTATAAAATTAAAGTAGCTAGTGAATCAAGTGTATATAACAAATATCAGAGGAAACGTTGAACCACTGAGAACAGCAGCTCAGCGCCTTACTGATACTGTTCTCTTTTTAATAGTTATTTCTTGTCAGTCTTTACACAAGAAGACATAAATAATATCCGAGCATATATTAATTATTCAGGTCCTGATGAAAGCAAGATAAGTAATATTACTGATACGAGGGACATGGTTGTCAAGCAAGTAGAAAAAACTAAGAAAAATAAGTCCTCGACTGTTTTTAAGGAAACTTAGCGCTAATGATCCTGTTTAATGTAACTTCCCAAACTGATTAATATACCAGAGATGTGGAATATGGCTAATGTATTTATATTTAAATCAGGGATAAGTCAATTCCATCAAATTACCGTCCAATAAGCCTGACGTCAATAGTATGCAAATTATTTGAATAAATTATAGCTCATTATTAGAAGCCACGTTAATAAGCCTAATTTGATTAATGGATATCAGCCTGGATTCACAAGAGGTCGTTCCTGCCTGACAAATTGACCGACATTCTTTAAAAACAGCATTTGAGGCAGTGAGCAACGATAATGAATAGAAAGTTTATTTGGATTTCAGCAAGGCTATCAATAAAGTACCTCACAAAACGACTCACGAAATCGTAATGACACGATTGCTAACAAACCAGCTAGCTACAATAGCTAGCTGGTCCAGTGGCTAACGCGCCGGTCTGGAGTTTTGTGATTCTCTGATCGCGGGTTCTAACCCCACCCGTGGTATAGTTTACCTCACAAAATTTGTTAGAGAAATCGCAGCTGATGGTATAAGAGGTAAAGTTCTAAAATGGATCGAGGCATTGCTGACCAGTAGAAAGCAGAGAATTTGCATTAACTTGGTCAAGTATGAATGGGGACAGTCACATGTTGCGTTTAACAAACATCAGTTTTAATGTCCTTGTTTATAATGACCTTGCTGAGGGAATTACAAGCGTCATGATTAAATTAGCTGAAGGCACAAAAATAGGTCCTGTAATAGATTCTCAGAAGGATATCACTGAACTACAGAATGATTTCGATAAATTAATGACAGTGTGAAAAGTGGCAGATTCAGTTCAGTGTGGACAGTTGTAAACGGAGGAGACTTCTGCTATTTGCACTCCATGAACGATGCGCAAGAATTTTCAGGAGATTCAGCTGACAATGGTAAGCGGCCTTCCAAGAGGAAATATGTGGCTTCCATGTCAAGCGACGATTGAAGAGAAGGCCAAGAAACATGACCGTATCACATTCCGGAATACGTGAGCCGTGTAAATACAATTTAATATTTGGGACAAGAGTGAAGGTAATGAAATGGGTTTTTGTACTAGAAAATTTAAATCCATGAGAAGTGGCCCAGTGGGAAACCCGGTCAAAAGCATCCTGAAAGAAGGCCGCTACCAGGTGACAATCAGCGCCTGCGTAAGCTGTAGCGAAGTCGACCATTTATAGCCAAGTGAAAAAGGGTAGTGCTAAGGACACAACTTTGTGGGACTCTCCGCCTGAACAAAGTCTGAGGAAAGCGAGGCGCCAACCCGGACACGAATATGTCTGTCAGATAAGAAAGCAGTGAGGAAAGTTGGCAGATTACCGCGGAGGTCTAAGGAGTGGGCTTGGACTAAAATGTTATACCTCCAAGTGGTGTCACATGCCTTCTGAAGATCAAAAAAGACTGCTAGGACGGAGTGTTTGTTAGAAATATATGTGCAAAAAACCTTTGCTAAGTGGAGCAAGGGGTCCAAAGTAGAGCGGCCCTTGCGAAAGCCATATTGGCGAGTCTCCAAGAGCCATATCAGACGTCTATTCCCCAATTGTCCCATCTTCTTGCAGACTACACTGGTCAGGGCAATGGGATGATAGCGAGATGTATCAAGTCCCGAGATGCCTGGTTTGCGAAACGGTAGTACAATGACAGATTTCCATTGTTAAGGGAGAACCCCTCGTGTCCAAATGAGATTGAAAAGACGCAAAAGTACTGTAAGGGCTGTAGAATGCAGATGTTTTAGCATACCGATATGAATATCATCAGGTCCAGCTGCCGATGACAGACAGGCGGAAAGCGTGGACTCTAGCTCTAGGAGAGTGAAAGGTATGTTATACGGTTCCAATCCATTTGAGGAGAAATCCAAGGGCAATTGCACCTTGGTAGACTGAGATGCAATAAATGAGGGACAAAGGTGAAGCCCTTGGGAGACACGGACAAGATGGTTCCCAAGTTCTGTGGCAACTTCAAGAGGTTCCGCAACACTAATACCAGCAACCCGCAAAACGGGAGCTGTGTCCGAAGTATACCTGCCACACAACTTCCGTACCTTCTTCCAAACTGCACACAGGGAAAGACGAGGTAATGGTAGACACGTAGTCTTGCCAACAAGTGCGTTTAGCGTCGCGTATGAAGTGGCGAGCCACTGAGCGTGCCCGCTTAAAATCCAAAAGACGATCTGAGGTCTGATTATATCGATAACGGCCCCACGCAGCACCTCTCAAAGGCACTGCATGGGCACACGCAGGAGACCACCAAGGCATGCATATCTGGGAATGCTGTCCTGAAGTTTGAGGAATAGAACGTGACGTCGCAATCAAAACTAAGGTCGATAACTGGTGCACTAGTTCATCAGTAGAGGACGAAAGAGTGTCCTCACAAAAAGTGGTAAGATGAGAGTATAAGTCCCAATTCGATCGTGCAAATTGCCAACGAGGGCTACGAGGCGGTCGGGAATACATAGTAGAAGTCAGAATAGGAAAGTGACCACTGTCGTGTGTGAAGGCTTACTCAGCCCTATAACAACTTCAGACAGTATTACCAAGGCTGGCTCCTCCTAAGGAAAATTGATGAATAGAAAAAGAAATAATAATTCACAAAGATAAACATTTTATTATTTATTAAAGCAAACATAAAACAAGGAAACATGAAAGGTATATCCTATTTGAAAGAAAAATGAAATAAAAAAAATAACATTTGAACTCAACGCTAATCTATATAGTGATACTGGGGTGTGAGGGAAAAGTTCAATAGATAGGAGTAGCGAGGGAGTGTATAGTAACAATGGTTTCATTGCTGGCTACTTGTTAAGGTAGGGTCAGTCTACCTCCTGCTATTCCCCCCCCCCATTTTTCCCCCTCCCCGAAAGTGATAGTTTCATTGCTGGCTACTTGTTAAGGTAGGGTCAGTCTACCTCCTGCTATCCCTTCCCCTCCCTCTTCCCCCCCCCCGAAAGGTGATGTGTGGGGCTCCGGTCAAACAGTAAATCACTCGACTCACAGCTCCCAACACTACTCTTGGAATGACAGAGAGGGTCACCTGCCAACCAACGAGAAGAATAGAAGGAGACGGACTAACGTCCTGAGACGTGCCATGTTTAACCTATTTACCTGTTATGTAAGCCAACACAGGACCTAACCCCTCATCATAGCAGTGGTAACGAACCTGTGTTCCTGTCATCTGAAGTAATTATTCACGGCTACACTCTGTGAAGAACGAGCCGGTGGAGGTCACCAACACCTGCTACTCTCCCATCAGCAACAGCTACAATTTCAACAACACAGTGTCACCAACACCTGACACCCCATTACCACGATATACCTATATTAGCGTTGAGTTCAAATGTAATTTTTTTTCATTTAATTTTTCATTTTTCTTTCAATTAGGATACCCATTCATGTTTTATTGTTTTACATTTTCCATTCCTAAATAATAAAGAGTTTATCATAGTCTATTATTTCTTTTTCTATTCATTAATTTTCCCGAGGACGAGCCAGCCTTGGTAATACTGACTGAAGTTGTTACAGGGCTGAGTAAGCCTTCACATGGGGTGTCTGGTGTTGGTGACACTGCGTGTTGTTGAAATCGTAGCCATTGCTGATGTGGGGGGGGGGTCGCAGATGTTGGTGATAACCCACCAGCTCATTCTTCACCGTCTATAGCCGTGAATAGTCAGTCCAGATGACAGGAACGCAGGTTCTTTACCACTGCACAGATGAAGGGTTATGTCCTGCGGTGGTATACATGTGAACAGGTAGATAGATTCAACAGGTGATGTCTCTGGACGTTAGTCCGTCTCCTTCAGTTCTACTAGTTGGTTGGCAGGTGACCGATTCTGTCATTCCAAGCTGGAAAGAGAGACAGGTTACCCACTGCTTAAGAAATCACTCTCCATGATAAGTACAATACCTAAAGACGTGGTGATTATTAAGACATTTAACATAAGCACAAGACTGAAAAGACTAAGTTTATTATTGGTTAAAAGTGAAGCTTTCCACCAATAAGTCCACTAGAATATGAGCAGGCATGTACTTACAGTAGTGCTGGGAGCTGTGAGTTGAGTGATTACTGTTTGGCCGGAGCCCCACACGCTACCTTTCGGGGTGAGGGGGGAAAGAGGGAGGGGAAGGGATAGTGGGAGCTAGACTGACCCTATCTTAACAAGCAGCCGGCAATCAAAGTATCACTTTCGGGGTGGGGGAAAAAAGGGGGGAATAGCGGGAGCTAGACTTACCCTACCTTAACAAGTAGCCGGCAATGAAACTATTGTTACTATATACTCCCTCGCTACTTCTATCTATTGAACTTTTCCCTCACACTCACCCGTACCAAGACTTATAGTCAAGGAGTATAAGAAGAATATGCGAGGAAAAAGTTCTAACATGTGGAAGTCGCGTAAGACAAATCTTCTACTGTCACGACTTAACCAGTCAGAGAAATAATTGGATGAACCATTGATATACACAATATGGAACTTAAAAGCTTGGAGTGCCAATGTCCACCTCAAGAGGCAACTGTTGGTTCCCTTAAAAGTTTCTAGGTATATCAAAGGTTTGTGATCCATTTCTAAAATGAATTCTTTTCCCAGTAGATAATATTTAAGCTTGGAGATACCACGCACAAGAGCCAAACATTCATTTTCCATGGTGGAGTATCTCGTTTCTGCGGGAAGGAGTTTCCGGCTTAGGAAGCATACAGGGAAGGGAGTACCATCATGGTATTGTAGTAACACTGCACCTAAGCCAGTATTGGAGGCATCAGTTCTTAAACAAAATGTTTTAGAAATATCTGGAATCTTAAGTATAGGATCTTTCGAGAAGATACTTTTAATCTCATTAAACTTTTCCCGAGCTACGTCGGAAAGTTCAAGAGGATCCTTCACAGACTTTTTAAGGAAGTCGGATAAGATGCCTGTAAGATCAGTAAGGTTCGGGATAAACCGTGCATAAAAATTTACAGAACCAAGAAAGCTACACATGAGCTTCTTGGTTTTGGGGAATTTAAATTCTAATAAAGCTTTGATCTTACTGGGGAGAGGTTGCAGGGAGTTATTAGAAAGTATCAGTCCAAGATATCTAATCTTGTTATACCCAAGGAAGCATTTCTTCGGCTTGGCAGTTAGGCCATGTGAGAGTAACCTACGTAAAGCTGATGTTAACATTTGAATATGTCCACCCCATGTGGATTTCATTACATAAATCTTATCAAAATAAACTGAAACATTTGACATATTACCCAAGACCCTCCTCATCAGTCTCACGTAGGTAGCACAGGCAGTTACCAAACCGAAGGGCATAGTTCTATACTGCATCAGTCCTTGATGTGTAGGAAAATTGGTGTATGGCTCAGAAGGAGGATCTAACATTACCTGATGATATGTCTGTGCAATATCAATCTCTGAAAAGAAGGAAGCGTCATAAAATTTGTGTAGATTGCTATCTATTAAGGGCATAGGCTCAGCATCCCACCGAGTGATAGCATTAAGGCCTCTGAAGTCAATAGCAAGTCTATATGAATTATCCTCTTTCTTAACCATGACTACTAGTGAGCAATATGCAGATACTGAAGGTTCAATGATCTTTCGTTTTAATAATTTGTCTACCTCTCTGTCAAATGCATCCCTAAGGTGAACTGGAACTGGGTATAATTTCCGTTTGATAGGATTGTCCATCACTAAGTCAATCTTATGGACTACTGTGGAGGTAACACCTGGAATATCAGTAAAGACGTCTGAGAAGTTTCTCACACATTGGAGTAGTTCATGTCCCTTATGATCATCCAAAGATTCATTAATATTAATATTTGTTGCGCCCGAGTGGTCAAGAGTCACCAAGTCATGTAGTTCTCTATCATAGTCTAAGTTAGAGGTGTCAATTACGCACACCTTACATTCTTCAGTTGTCTTATCAAGTTCGTGTGGAAAAACAAAGTCAAACTTATTAAGGCAGTTAACCGAATTTCCTCGGTAATATTTCTTAAGGATGTTGATATGATAAAGCTTAGGTTTCCCTTGACTTCTATGAGGTAGTCAACTTTCCCACAAATTTTTAATACTTTATATGGACCTTTCAATGCTACTAATAATTTAATTCACTTGCTAGGCAAAAGTACAAGAACTTCATCCCCTAGTTTAAAACTTCTCTGACATTTGGAATCAAAATAGATTTTGTACTGGTCCATTGACAAGCTTAAGTTTTTCGAAACTATGTCAGAGGTCTACTCAAGTTTGGATCTCAGGTCAAGGAGAAACTAGTAAGACGACTGAACCTCAGCATTTACCTCCTCATTAGTCCATAAGTCATGAAGGATGGACAGTGGACGTCTTGCCTGTCTACCATAGAGAAGTTCAAAAGGTGAAAACCCCAAAGAGTCACTGGGAACTTCCCTCATGGCAAACAAAGCACAGGGTAGGTAACGATGCCACTCCTTAGGTTTAAGGGAGCAAAGTTTCCTTAAAATGGAGTTGAGAATTGAATGCTGGCACTCAATCCTCCCATTACAGCTGGGATGATAGGGTGTGGTGAAGAGAGGCTTCACTCCCAGAAGTTGGTAGAGATGTTGCACTAAGTCCGATGTGAATTGTGTCCCACGGTCAGACAAAATTTCTCTAGGAATGCCGACTCTGGAGAAGATGGACAAAAGGGCTTCAGCCACCCCTGTAGTAGTTATGGTCTTTAAGGGAACGGCTTCAGGGAAACTCAAAGCATAATCAACTAATGTTAATATATATCTATGTCCTCCAGATGAAAGTGGTGATAAAGGACCAACGAAGTCAATAGCTACTCTTTCAAAGGGAAATGTAAAGACTGGCATTTTGACCATAAGTACTCGCCTGGTACCTCGGGAGGATGACAGTTGGCAAACTTTACATGATCTACAATAGGTAGTGACATCTGAGGACATTTTTGGCCAAAAATAGGTTTCCCTAATTTTATTTAAGGTTTTACGATGCGAGAAATGTCCGGCCACTGGCAGGTCATGAGCCATTTTAAGAACAGTCTCTCTGCATTGACTTGGAACAACTAAAATGGAATAGTCCATCTCATCTGAATTTAATTTGAATACTGACTTGTGCAAGATACCTTTTATATATTCAAATTTATATGAAAAGTTTTTCCTTTGGATAACTTATATTTTGTTTAGCGGCATTATGGCAATTCTGAAGAGAAGGGCAAATACGTTGTAAATTGACAAAGGAGTCCTTAGATATATCTAAAGGCTTAAAGTCAGGGAAAATCAAAGGATGGACAGTAGGAGAAGCCTGGGCTTTGGTCTGAACCCTAGTCAAGACATTTATAGTATCGGAGGTGATATCTTCACTTTCATCTAACAAGTGAACCGGTGATCCTACTACCTCGCTTTCGAGAGTAGCATCACTGGTTTTTAATCCAACATGAATCTCACGAGACATTGTCTCATCTGAACTTTCGAGGGGCTTCTCTGACTCTACAGGAAGAGGATCTGAAAAGCTTATGTCCATCTTTGGTGATGAAAGGTCAACCTCAGAAGGAAGAATGGCACCTTTCACATTACCTATTAGTACAGAGCAAGAAGTGATGGGAGCTAGTATGGCTTCAGACCAACCTGTGAACCATTTAGACCTAATGTAACAACGGATGGTAGGAAAAGTGTCTGTACGGCCCAAGTAGTCTGAAAGTATAGCAGAGGAATGAGTCTTTAAGATTAGGGAACAGCTTATCAGAAATGACTATACATGTGCATCCAGTGTCTCGTAAAATGGTAGATACATTAAGTCCATTAAATGTTCCTGAACAGAAGGGTGCTTGGTCATTACAGTCTTTAAAACATCTTCCAACTTTTTGGACATTCTTAGAAGGACAATCGGGACGTTTATGTCCCTTAGCACCACGCAAATGACTAACAAGAATAAAAGAAGTCATTTTACTTTCCACTAGAGGCTTTGATTTCTTAAGATCTGGTGAACCCTTGCCCGTAGGGTTCGATCCCTTTATGTCTTTATAGGAATTGTGAGCCTCAGCATACAAGTCAGCGGCCTCAGCAACTTCCTCAGCTTTAATAAGGTTATGTTTTCTAATGAATGTTCGTATCTGGTGAGGAAGAGCTGTCAGGAACTGGTCAGTAACCATGAAGTCTCTAAGAGATTCATAACTGTGATCAATTCCAGAACTCTCTATGCAAAAGTTGAACAAACGAAAGAGTGTTACCTGTAGCTGCTGAAAGTTTTGGCCAAGCTGTAAGGTGGCATACCTGAAATCTTTCCTGTAAGAATTTGTGGTTTTTTGATATGCTTTAAGGATTGCCTTCTTCAGTAGGTTATAATTACATATGATATCCTGCGACAAAGTTGCATATTCAAAGCTGTACCAGAAAATAACATTCCTAACCTGGTAGCCCAGGTGTCAGCAGGCCATTCACAGAGGGTAGCGGTATTTTCAAACCTGATAATGTATGAAGTAATGTCTTCACCCTCTGTGAAGGGAGGTAAATTAGGTGTTGGAATACGTGCACTAACTGCACGTTGTTCCATTACTCCTTCCTCTAATTGCTGTTCTGAGAAAGATAACTTTTTAGTCTCTAATTCAAGGCTAGCTTTTTCGAGCTTGCGATCTTTTTCCCTCTCTCTTAATTAATTTTCTCTAGCTTTTTCCTCACGTTCTCTAGCTCTTTCCCCACGTTCTCTAGCTCTTTCCTCACGATCAAGTTTATCAAGCTCTTTTTTGTCTTCTCGCTCTCTTTCTGTCTTTCTTGGCTTTCTCTTTGAATTCTCTCTCTCTCCTTTTTCTCCTGTCTTTCAAGGTTCTCTTTCTCCTTTTTTTTCTCTTTCCTGGATCTTAGCACTAATGAAAGCTTCTAAATTTTTCCCTGTTATTCCTAACTTACTTCCAGCATTCATCCAAAACTGGTATTCCTCCATACTTGCAAGAATAACTTAAACTATCAGGGGGAAAATGAAACGGGTATTAAAGAAAATGGAGGGTTCAATTCCTGTTCTGCTCTAACTGCAAATAAACCAGAGGGCTCGATCCCTGCTTCAATTAAACAAATGTATTAATGAAAATGAAGTGTTCTATGCCGGCTCCGAGCAAACAGTAAGTAGAATGGGGTCCATTGACCATCCAATCTTCTCACCAATAAATCAAGAGTGTCCTACAACAGTTCCCTTGATATAATAAAGAGCTCAATGAAACAAATTGTCACTGGAAAATCTCGGGTCCCTAGAGTCTAATCCTCCAAAGTGTTTCAAGCTCGAAAAAAGGTGGTAGAGTTAACTATTATATCCTGCCTGACTTGACTTACAATAAATTTAGACTATAACAATCGCCAATTATTTTAAATACCTGTACCATAGTCCAACCATAGAGAATGATTACTCATGGCTGGTGGTAACTGTTGTATGCGGTGTTGAAGTTCCAATGGTAGATTCGAGAAGGAGTTGAATCTTGATTCAGTCGAGTCATATCCTGGCAAGGTCACCGCTTGTGAAGGCTTACTCAGCCCTGTAACAACTTCAGACAGTATTACCAAGGCTGGCTCCTCCTCAGGAAAATTAATGAATAGAAAAAGAAATAATAATTCACAAAGATAAACACTTTATTATTTATTAAAGCAAACATAAAACAAGGAAACATGAAAGGTATATCCTATTTGAAAGAAAAATGAAAAATGAAATGAAAAAAATAACATTTTAACTCAACGCTAATATATAGTGATATTGGGGTGTCTGGTGTTGGTGACACTGCGTGTTGTTGAAATCGTAGCCGTTGCTGATGATGTGGGGGGGTCGCAGGTGTTGGAGACAACCCACCGGCTCATTCTTCACAGTCTATAGCCCTGAATAGTCAGTCCAGATGACAGGAAAGCAAGTTCTTTACCACTGCACAGATGAGGGGTTATGTCCTGCGGTGGTATATATGTGAACAGGTAGATAGATTCAACAGGTGACGTCTCTGGATGTTAGTCTGTCTCCTTCAATTCTACTCGTTGGTTGGCAGGTGACCCATTCTGTCATTCCAAGCTGGAAAGAGAGAGAGGTTACCCACTGCTTAAGAAATCACTCTCCATGATAAGTACAATACCTAAAAGACGTGGTGATTATTAAGACATTTAACATAGAGCAAGACTGAAAGGACTAAGTTTATTATTGGTCAACCAATAAGTCCACTAGAATATGAGCAGGCATGTACTTACAGTAGTGCTGGGAGCTGTGAGTCGAGTGATTACTGTTTGGCCGGAGCCACACACATCACCTTTCGGGGGGGGGGAAGAAGAGGGGGGGAAGAAGAGGGGGGCGAAGAAGAGGGAGGGGAAGGGATAGCGGGAGCTAGACTGACCCTACCTTAACAAGCAGCCGGCAATCAAAGTATCACTTTCAGGGTGGGGGAAAAAAGGGGGGAATAGCGGGAGCTAAACTTACCCTACCTTAACAAGTAGCCGGCAATGAAACTATTGTTACTATATACTCCCTTGCTACTCCTATCTATTGAACTTTTCCCTCACACGTGTAAATCCGGGACAACAGACCATGTGTAATGGACGAGGAACAGATAGAAAGATCAGTGCAGGAGAGAGACTGAGTGAGAGAGTCAAAATGGGTAGGAGCACCCGTATGTAAAACATGAAGAGAATGAGAAGCGAGAAACTGTATACCATCTGTGCAAATAAATACGAACTGCAGTATAATGCAGCAGAGAATGAACGAAAACTTTATACTGTACACCAACACACACAAGAACCGCACTCTCATTAAATGATTCATCAGGAAAGGGATCAAAAGAATGGACCACAACATAGCCTGAAACGGGACGAATAACAGCTGAACGAATTTTGGGTTCTTGTGACCCGACACATATTGCGGAAAACTGGGAGAGCAACACTTGGAGCTCTCCACGATTACCCCTGAGGCAACGAATATTCCATTGTAAATAAGACATTATTTTCAAAGACATGTATGTCAACAAGAATCAATAAAATCTATGGGCTATTAGGGTCAGTGAAGTCAACGTGTGGGGGCAACGGTGAGCATGCAAGCAAGGAGGAATCAGAATGCTGTGAAGAAAAAAAGATTGTTGCGAGGGTCGTGAAGAAGGGTAAAAGGAGGTGTGTCGTTGTCCATCAAGGGTTTCGTCTCCACAATATAGTTTTTGATAGTGTCAAGTGTCTCAGCAGATAAGGAAGATGCTGATTCCATGATTTCAGAGACAGGTGAGGTACAGCAAGTAGAGATCAGGGAGACTATGGAGGGAACCAAAGAGGTCCGAGAGGGGCAGGGAGAATGAACCTCGAGAGATGTGCTGCTGGGGGCACAAGAGTCCTGCAGTGGAACAGGAGAGGAAGGAGGTTGGATGGTAACTAGGGAAGAAGACTGGGGGGGAACAGGAAAAAAGGGAACTACATGAGGGATGTGAACCTCCACCTTCGTGTTAGAATTAAAAAGGGGGTGAAAACTTGGAACCGAGGTAGAAGAGAGATTAAACTTCACAGGTGATAAACGCAAAGGTGTAAACTTGCGAGGTCTCTCAGTTTGAGAAACTAGTGAGCGAGATGAAGTAGAAGAAGGAGGAAGAGGTACGGAGGTAGGAGTTTCAGAGGGTAAAACTGCAAAAGAATTAGAAACGGGGTGACTCCGGAAGACATGGTAGCAGAGGAGCTGGTAGGCAGGAGGATCGTCGAGGTTGGAGGTCTCCGAGCTACTCCAGAATAAGGAACATGAGGAAGATTTCCCTGTAGGCAGAGCTGAGAGACAGCCATAGTGTAAGGCCTTCACTCTCTTTAAGATAACTGATTTCTCGTTCATTAAAAACGAGAAAGGAAGGATGAGATTCATTGAAATTGAGACAAGAGGGGGGGGGGAAGACTGCAAGATGTATCAGCATGATCTCTGACACTACAGGGTGTCCAAAGCACCAGCACTTCCAACACTGTTGGGGAATAAGGACTACTTTACGGACTTCAAGGTAATGTAAACGGAGGACGCGAGTTCACTGCAGTTAATGATTAAGCGGGTCATGATACTGGGAAATCAAAGTGGATACATATGTATCCACTTTGAGGAAAGGAAGGTCCTGAAGAGCTAATTACTCTAAAATATCATCGCTGCAAGACAGAAAATCACTTTGTACAATGGTACGCAGTAAAACCACCATACAACTGCAAGAATTGAGAATAACGTGCTTATGAACTGTGATTGGAATGTTATCTATGGAAGTGATATGGGAAAGATCATGAGCTTGTTCTGAATTCTGAACTGTAATGACACGCATACCGCTTCGAAGAGCGTGAAAGGATATATTTTGGCCAACATGTTGTAAAAGAGCTTTACCAATACTGTGGTCAAAAAGATAATCATCTGGACATCTCAGCTGTAGGGAAAAGAATTTAGTCCACTCTGTACTTGTAAACATGGTGCACAAAGGAAGTGGGTGTCACATAGGTTGTTTTTGGGTTAGACATCAAAGAACCGTCATCAGTAGGTGGTCTGGAAGGTTTAGTAGTAGTATCGTGGGCGGTCCGACCAGAAGGAGGTGGGCGATCCAAAAACCGTCGCACCGTATTCAGGGAAGCCGGACGCATTGTTAAAGGCGTGCAAGGGGCAGAGGCATTAACAGAAATGGGTGGCGCCTCAGCACCTACAACAGGTGACGAAGCGACACCAGCAGAATGTACAAGGGTATGAGAAGAGTCTAGATAATGGTCCAATAATGAAGCCGGGTCAGAACAGGATGTGGGAACAGAGAGGGGCCTGGGAGGAGGAGGGTTATCACAGAACTAAGACTCCATTATAATGGTGCTCCTTTCTTGTTATTGTAAAGAAAAAGAAAGAAGGAAAAAAAAGAGGGACAGTGGGGGGACAGTTATTAGAAGGCATAGAAGGGCTGTGAGTTCTTCCCATCATCCGAGATGGCCTCGAACTCGCGAGCAGTGCAGATAGTGTGGAACCCGTGGAATGCCATACCCTACCCATTATACCAGTAAACCAGTGCTCTGGGATAGCAACCTCACATCTACCGAGCCACTTCGGCGGACATAAGAAAGGGTGGTTGGAAACCCGCCACAAAGCATACCTCCTTCGGCTGTCACCTTCCAGAACTGACAGGCAGCCTCTGGATATACACCTATCATCTGTAGGACACCCCGCTCATTTCTCGGAGATCCGGGAAGGGAGCAGGGCGCCTCCAAACAATTCAGATTCCATGACAAACTACACCACCCCCGAGGGACCCCATGGAGTGGGATGAACCCCAGCATACTTCCCCCTACATAGAAATTGTAATGCTAGAGGGGAGGACCCCAGAGACTACAAACGTGACAGGGAAAGGGAGGGTTGGGAGGGGGAGGAAAGGGGTGAAAAGGGGGAATGGGGAGGATAGGAGGATAGGGAGGTACTTAGGTTCGGTCTGAGGAAGGAGACCAAAGGGTTTAATTCCATTAGACCAAGAGCTTCTGCCACGTCAAGGAACCCTCCCTTGAAGAGGCCATTTTTATTGAAGTAATTTTAATATTAATTACGAAATAACTTGTGAATACCTCCTCTAGTGCCCCTGAAGTCTTCACCGCAAATATTTAACTGCATTTTCATGTAATGCCGCACTCTGCAACACTCCAGTTGCGACCACTGAGACACAGGGGACGGGGATTCCTTTCTCGGATATCGTTACGACTGCAGTACATGTAGTTGTATCACTCTCATATATTTGTGGACATTTATGCCATATGGCTGCATATTTTGTTTGCAGAAGTGGTTGAAGTTCGACTTTACTAAATGCTTAAGAGAAAATTAAGTTTTTTATTGTAAGGGTTTATCAAGTAAGATATATTAATGATTAGTAAGAAAATCACTTTTCACTGCTACAAGTAAAATTGCTTTAGAAGCTATACAAGAAAGTTTCAGTGATTCCCTTAATCTTTGAAAATTAAGAAAGTGAGAGGTTTTTAGTGATTGAGATATATTTTCGAGAATTTTACGTGAATTTTCACAATAATCTGGGTACAAATACCAGATTTTCTCTCCGATGACTATTATATCATAATGAAAGTTGCTTATATGTTTGCAGGTTACCTGGCTGAGGAGACGAGACCTGCACATCCTGACAACTGGTCATCACACCTACTCTGCTGATGACAGGTTTCAGGTTAGTCTATTCGAAGGTCTGTTGCTCTCTCTGCACAGACGAATGAGACACTTTTATAATTGTCTATAATTATAGAAACATATTTATTCGCTCAAAGATAGAATCAGATAAATACACACACAAACGTAAACTACAGACCAGTGTCACTAACATGTATAGTATGTATAGTTATAGAGCAGATTATCAGAAGAGTGGTGGAACGCCTAGATACGAGTGGGTTCATAGATGATCAGCACAGCTTAGAAATGGTAAATCCTGTGTAAGAAACGTAGTGGAGTTTTAAGACAAGTTAACAGTGGTAAGGCAGGAAAGAGAGAGAGAGCTGGGTAGACTGCATTTTCTTGGACTGTAAAAAGCCTTTTGCCACAGTACCGCCTAAGAGAGTGATACAAAAGCAAAGGCAACAGGCAAATCTGACAGGAATGAAACAAAGAGCGATTGTCCATAAAGAGGTATCGTAATTGCTGCATTTGACAAGTGTGGGTTCCACAAGGGTCAGTACCAGAGATGGAGCTATTGCATTTATGAATGACATAACGGAAGTGCAAGAGTCAGAGGTATCCCTGTTCGTTGATGAAGTGAAACTAATGTGAATATAAACAGACGTGAACCAAGACAAGCTACTAATGAATCTAAACAAGTTGTAAGCTGCGTCGTCTGACATGGGGCTACTGGAGTTTAATCCTAGCATGTGAAAAATTATGCAGTTTGGGGAAGGGCAAAGGAAACCATAGAGTACTAGTTAGGGAAGGAGGGATGGCAAAGACTGGAAACCTCACTCAAGGAGGACGATGGGATGAATATTGTACCGAACATATCTCTCGAGATGCACTTCAGCCAAATAAATACTGCAACATATGCGCGTCTGGCAAATCTAAGATTAGCTTTTAGACACATAAACAGTCATTCACCACACTGTGTGCCGTGTACGTCAGGCCCATACTAACATATGCAGCACCAGTATGGAGCCCATACCTGGCTAAGTATTTCAAGAAATTGGAAAAGTGCAGAAGTTTGTAATGAGAGCGACGGTGGAAGAGAATAAGGGGTATGTCATGAGAAAAAAGATTTAGGGAACTCAAGCAGATGTAATTGTTGGACAGAAGGATTAAAGTGATATGATAACGTACAAAATGCTGTGAGGAACTGATAGTGATTAGGGATAAACTGTTCGAGAGATGGGAAACAGGAAGACGAAGCCACACCTGAAATTTGAAAACTCTCACGAGTCTCTCAAGTAAAGAAGAAACACTTCTGAAGAAATAGTATTTTTTCAAAGTTAGTCAGGAAGTGGAACTTTCTGAAGAAAACGTGGTACAGGCAGGATTCATGTATAACTTTAAGAAGAGCTACGACAAGGCTTGTACGTCATGATTTCGGTGGATTAAACTCATAAAAAAAAAAAATAATAATGATGTTTACTAAAAGCCAGTCCTAAAATCTGGCTACATTTTAGTGTAAACATTATGCTCCTACGTTACATCTAAATAGAATATTCCTGATTATATCTGTGGTAGAATCATACAGTAGTGGCATAATTATGAATTTTTTGAAAATTCTATATTTTTCAACTAAATTCTTCACTAAGCCAATTTCACTGAATGTTAATGAATTTGTTTTGATACATTTTTACATACAAACAATTTAAAATTAACTGTAAAAGAGTTAAGAGTTCTGAGAGTTTTTGTCTGCCAACTGTGAAGGAACAACTGATATAAAACTGACTGACGGGCTGCGCCATGTTTTCCAAAGACTTGTTTAAATTGTTGTCCTGTTTCTGAGTGCAAAGGGTTTTTTCCGCTTCTTATTGACTATAATAATTACATCATTGTATATTTTCTGTGCTCGTCCTTGCTATTAAAAGTGCCTTTCGATTTTTCTTGCAGTTTATTGGGTAAAAAGAAAGTCAAGAGAAATTGATAAAAATACCAAATTGAGACAGATTAGCATTTTAGTGAGTGATAAAACACTGAAACAAAAATAGAAATAAAATTTGGTGTTACAACTTAAATATTCAGTAAAATTAGGAATAAATTGAATTACGGTCAAGATTTTAACTCAAAATGGGTGAGAAGATGTAGTAGAAAACGGAAACCAACAACGAGATTGGACGAAAATAATACGAATGACTCTAAACAACAGAAGAGATTTCTTCTGACCTCTGGCAGATTTCCTCTGACCTGGCAGCAGCAGGTGTTAGCCTTGTCTGAAGGACAGCTAAGGAGAGGCTTCCGGAGAATGGATAGTAAGCAAGTCTTCCCAGAAAGAAGCCGAGACTTACTGAGTCCATGATACAGTAACGGTTTTGCCTGAGCTAAGAAACAATGAGTGGTCTTCTGAACTATGGGAGCAAATAAGAACTACATATATCTATTCAGTTTATTTGGAATGGTTTGGAGAGTGATACAGTGGATGCAGGAATCCATACATGGCTTTGAGAAGAGGCATGATGAAGCTCATGGAGCAGGGAGAGAGTGGACCTAGAAGCAACCAGTGAAGGGGCGGGGACTGGAGCTATGGATCGACCCCTGCAACCACAATTGAGTATGGTTAGGCGAGTACGCACATAAACACAAAAAACGGTAGGACAAAGAAGCAAGGGTACTGGGGATGGCTGGGGTGATAAAGAAGCATGGACAGAACTGATCAAGAGCACATTGGAACGAGAGTGGGAGAAAAGGCTAAGTGAATTTCATTACACAATGATGGAGAAGTTATCCACAGACAACAAGAAGTGAGAGTTATGAACTCTTGCTGCTGAGGCTAGGATGCACAGCCCTGTGGAGGAACTGGAAGTGCAGAAATGGGATATAGAGAAGCAAGGAGCTGGATGCAGGAAAAACAGCTGACAGAAAAATTAAAGGGAGGACAGAGCAAAGTAGTCTGTTGAGGGAACGATGTCAGACCACTGGGACGTCTGGGAGTTAAGGGAAACAACCAAGGAAATTATAAAATCAGATCCAGACTTATGGAGGGAAACGAAATGGGATGAGGAAAGGGAGAGTTCTCTCATTATTTATGGGCTCCGAGAGGCAGAGGAAAAGTCATATTGTGAAAGAAGACTGGGGGAGGTAAGAGAGATTGAGAGCATTATCACGGTAAGAGGAGAGGACACACGCCCAATAAAATTGACATTCAAGACAGAAATGGTATGAAACAAAATTCTGCAGAAGAATCCACTATTAAAGGTTTCACTAAAATACCAGCAAGTGTACCTCGACCATGATGGAACACAAAAAGAGAAGAATAATAAAGCAACACAGGAAGGAGGTACATGGTGTGTAACAACAGACTGAGAAGCACAGCCTCGGAGAGGAACAGAAAACAAAACTACAGCATCCTCTTAACCCCTAATATCCCATGCCAACAAAATACAATAACCAGAACAAGCCATACCACAAACCCACAATCCCCACCCCACCGAACACTATTACAATAGCCTGCCTTAATATCCAGACCTGCCTACCACACCCACCCACAGCCTGCACGAGCCCCTCCTAACCCCCAGAATACAGTTTAGAAAGGAAGCCGAAGGTATAGTACACCAACACAGAAGGAATTACAAATAAGAGTGAGGAATGGCAGGAAAGAATCACCGAGGCATCCACAAACATCAAAGCACCCACAGAGACAAAGCTCATGGGACTGATAACAGATGCATTCTTTCCTTCTGGATATGAAATCGTGAGTAAAGGCAAGGGGAATAGAAGGGGAACAAAGAAAATGGAGTTTTGAGGAGATGGGAATACTACAGAGTAGCAAATGACTATATAGTGGGAATACTTCAAACTGGGGTCCAAAAGTGATGAGAGCAGTGATGTACAACCCACCACCAAACAGCAGGAGGCCAAGACAAGAATATAAAGAGAGCAACAGAGAATGGTGGACACACTAGCTGCAGTTGCTAGAAGTGCCTACATGAGCAGAGCAAATTTAATCATGGGGGATTTCAACCATAAGGGGTTTGACTGAGATAATCTCGAGCCACTTGGGGGACCAGAGACGTGGAGAGCCAAGATGCTGGAGGCGGTTATGGAAAACTTGATTTGCCAACATTTTAGGGTCACAACCAGAGAGGTGACTATGAACCAGCAAGGCTGAATCTTGTATTCATCTTGAACAGTTCAGACATAGCGGATATCACACACGAAAGGGCCCTAGGCACTAGCAATCACATTGTCTTGAGCTTTAAATTCTCAGCTGTTAACAATGGAAAGTGAAACAGTACATGAAGGACGGGAAAAGCTAAACTTTCAAAAGGGTACTACACAGGTATGGGGCAACTCTTACCTGAGGTGCAGTGGGTGAGCTAGAGAGGAATACAGTAAATGAACTGATTGACCAAGTGACAGCAAAGTGCAGGGAGGCAATGGAGAAGTTCATACCAAGAGGCAACAGAAGAAATAGGAAGACCAAAGCGAGTCCATGGTTTACCCGAAGGTGTGGAGAGGCCAAATCCAAGTGTAAAAGCGTATGGAAATAGTATAGAACCCAAAGGACCCAGAAAAACAGGGAGATAAGCCGAAGATCCAGAAATAAATATGCATGCATAAAAAGAGAAGCTCTGCATCAATACGAGAAAGACGGCGTCAAAAGCCGAATCTGACACAAAGTAGTTATACAGCCATATCAGGAGGAAAACACCACTGGAGGACCAGATAATCAGGATAAGGAAGGAGGGAAAATCACAGGAAATGTCGATGATGTATGTGAGAAGCTCAGCTCTCGATTCAGGGAGGCATTCTCAGTGGAGACAGAGAGGCTTCCAGCAAACTGAGATAGTAGGGTGCACCAGCAAGTGCTGGACACACTGCACACAACCGAGGAGGAGGAGAAGGAACTATTAGGGAAACTAAATACCTCGAAGGCGGTGAGCCCAGATAAAATCTCTCCTTGGATCTTGAGAGAGGCAGCAGTTGCACTGTGTGTACTGCTAACAACAATCTTCAATTAATCTATTGAATCACGACAGCTGCCTGAGGTGTGGAAGACAGCAAATGCACTCCCGATTTTTAGGAAAGGGGACAGACAGGCTACACTAAATTATAGACAAGTGTCGCTAACATGCATAATATGTAAAGTTATGGAGAAGGTTATCAAAAGAGTGGTGGAGCACCTAGAAAGGAACGGGCTCCTACATGACAACAAAAGCACAGCTTCAGGGAAAGAAAATCCTGCGTCACAAATCTATTGGAGTTCTACGACATGGTAACAGAAGTAAGACAGGAGAGAGAGGAATGGGTAGACTACTTTTCTTCGACTGTATGAAGGCTTACCACACAGTACCATACAAGAGACTGGTTGAAAAGCTAGAAATGGGAATGTACTGTAATGGATCAGGAAATACCCGAGAGGACGGAAACAACGTGTGCTGGTATGAGACGAGGTGGGTTCATGTGTTTAGTGGGTTCCACTAGGGTCAGTCATAGCTCCCGTGCTGTTTATAGTACATGTGAATGATATGACGGAAGTGATATATTCAAAGGCGTCACTGTTGACAAACGATGTGGAACTAATGAGGAGAATACAAGCAGACGAGGATCAAGTAAACCTACATGGGGATCTGGACAGGCTGCAGGCCTAGTCCGATATATGGCTAGTGCAAACTTATAAAGCTTAGGGAAAGACAAAGAAGACCGCAGACGGAGCACAGCCTAAGATGTCAAAAGCTGCAAAACTCATTCAAGGAAAAGGATCTTGGGGTGAGCATCATACAAAGCTCATCAAACAAGTAACTGATGAGGAATATGAGCGCCTAGCAAACCTGAGAAAAGCGTTTCGTCATCAAATTAAGAAGTCCTTCACGACACTGTATACTGTACATGTCAGATCTATATTGAAGTATGCAGCACCAGTATGGAATCTACTTACGGTCATAAGCTTCTAGAAATTAGACAAAATGCAAAGGTTTGTAACAAGATTAGTCCCCGAGCTGAGTGGTATGTCCTATGAGGAGGGGTTAAGGAGCTCCTCCAGACAACACTAGAGGACAGGAGTGATAGGGGGACATGATAACGGCAGTTGACAAGGTGGACTGGAACAGAATGATTCAGAGATGGGACGCAGCAACAGAGGATCACCGCAACAGATGAGTTACAGGAATGTTAAGAAGTACTACTTTAGTCATAGAGTCGTTGGGAAGTAGAACAGTCTGTACAGTGATGTGGTGGAGGCAGGATCCATACATAGCTTTAAGAAGATGCACGATAAAGCTCATGGAATAGGTCGCTGGTCACTATTAGATCTGCTAGAGCTGTGACTCGACCTCTGCAACCACAAATGGGAGAGTACGCTCACAAAAAGCAGAATCACACACACACAAACACACCCCTCAGACTAAAGCACTCACAAATACAATCAAACAAAGATAAAGACAGGTCCAAACACACAAAATACATACAAATACAACCACAAATACTCGTACAAAAACACACGTAACCAATCATTCACACTCACAAAAAATATACACACACAGTCCCATGCTCACAAATACGAATAAACAAAGACACGTGCACGTGGAAACATACAGCAGCACATTTGCAAAAACACATATGACACAAACAGCATTTAAAAACACAAACAAGCACAGAGAAATATCTCGCATTCAAACTCAAAGACAAAAACAGACGAACAAGCACAGGAAAGTTTACAAAGTGAAACACTCATGTACACACACACACACACACACACACACACACACACACGGGAGTTTATATGAAATGATCTTGAAGAATGTAAGAACCTTACCATAAGGTTCAAAAAAGTATTCACAGTGGAAACAGAAAGGAACACTTCCAAACAACATTGGAACATTTCAAACATTAAAACACTTCCAAACAACATTGGAACATTTCAAACATTAAAACACTTCCAAACAACATTGGAACATTCCAAACATTAAAACACTTCCAAACAACATTGGAACATTCCAAACATTAAAACACTTCCAAACAACATTGGAACATTCCAAACATTAAAGCACTTCCAAACAACATTGGAACATTCCAAACATTAAAACACTTCCAAACAACATTGGAACATTCCAAACATTAAAACACTTCCAAACAACATTGGAACATTCCAAACATTAAAACACTTCCAAACAACATTGGAACATTTCAAATATCATTTTGAATACTCCCAGATAACATTTTACATCTCTAACTCAACCACCAAATTATACTTTCAGTCACACATTTATGCATTAACTGAAATTACATCTCACCCACCTAACTACACACTCATAATAAAAGTTTACTCGCCCCATTCACCAGACTTTTCAATATAAACGCAAAAAACTAAGACAAACACTTATGACATGAGCACAAAAACATGAACACACACCTATCATACATGACCTGTCATCGAAAATCTAAGACATGCAGGACAAAAACTAAAACATGCGCACTTGAACATGATCATTATACTAAGATCATGATAACTAATCACCATATCACACAAAAATACTCATGTACACTTTTAAGACATATGAAAGCATAATTTTTACACGCAAAAAAAAAAAATTCTCCAAATCACAAAACTAATAATTGATCACAAAAACTATAATTACAAACACTCAAGTCTTATGTACCCTAAAACATGAACACAAGATTATTATTATTAAAGATTAGCCGGTATTCTCCCGGCCCGGGCCTTTTCCAAGTGGTGGCCCGGCCTTGGCTCCCTCTTTAGGGAGTGTCTGAGACCTAAGTCTCCCATGGGAGGAGGCACAAGTACCTCCTCATCTTTGGGACCAACTGTCCCCAGGCCTAGCCACAAGCTAGGCCTCTCTGGTCTGCCATCCCCGCCACAAGGGGGCTAATGGGAATGACAGTCTTATGAGCTAAAGGCTCCTACCCTAGAAGGGTTAGGCATGGTGTCGATGAACACAAGATTGCTTGTCACAACCGCATAAGACATATGAACACACAAAATACGCCTGAACACCGATTATATGAAAACTAATCACCATTACACAAAAAAATTGACAAACACTTAAGACAAACTGAAGTTATAAACTTTCACACAAACATAATGACTAAAAAACCTTGACAAGAACACTATCTACCAAAAACACTTATCTATCACTTGATCACAAAAACTGACATGCAATCACTTAAGACATGTGAAAACAAACATATATATACACACAAAATATATGTTAATCATAAGAACATAAGAACATAAGAAAAGGAGGAACACTGCAGGAGGCCTGCTGGCCCATACTAGGCAGGTCCTTTACAATTCATCCCACTAACAAAACATTTGCCCAACCCAATTTTCAATGCCACCCAAGAAATAAGCTCTGATGTGAAAGTCCCACTCAAATCCAACCCCTCCCACTCATGTACTTATCCAACCTAGATTTGAAACTACCCAAAGTCCCAGCCTCAATAACCCAACTAGGTAGACTGTTCCACTCATCAACTACCCTATTTCCAAACCAATACTTTCCTATGTCCTTTCTAAATCTAAACTTACCTAATTTAAATCCATTACTGCGCGTTCTCTCTTGGAGAGACATCCTCAAGACCTTATTAATATCCCCTTTATTTATACCTATCTTCCACTTATACACTTCGATCAGGTCTCCCCTCATTCTTCGTCTAACAAGTGAATGTAACTTAAGAGTCTTCAATCTTTCTTCATAAGGAAGATTTCTGATGCTATGTATTAATTTAGTCATCCTACGCTGAATGTTTTCTAACGAATTTATGTCCATTTTGTAATACGGAGACCAGAACTGAGCTGCATAATCTAGGTGAGGCCTTACTAATGATGTATAAAGCTGCAGTATGACCTCTGGACTTCTGTTGCTTACACTTCTTGATATAAATCCCAGTAATCTATTTGCCTTATTACGTACGCTTAGGCATTGCTGTCTTGGTTTAAGGTTGCTGCTCACCATAACCCCCAAGTCCTTTTCGCAATCTGTATGGCTAAGTTCTACATCATTTAATTTATAAGTACTAGTGTTATGGGCACTCCCAAGCCTCAGAACCTTGCATTTATCTACATTGAACTGCATCTGCCACTTTTCTGACCAAGAATAGAGTTTGTTTAAATCCTCCTGAAGTTCCCTAACATCTACGTTTGAATCAATTATCCTACCTATCTTTGTGTCATCGGCGAATTTGCTCATATCACTAGTAATTCCCTCATCAAGATCATTGATATATATTATAAACAACAACGGGCCCAAGACTGATCCCTGTGGAACGCCACTTGTTACAGATCCCCACTCGGATTTAACCCCATTTATGGACAAATTGCATGAACATTATACCAAGACCACTAAATCATGTACACTTGTACCACTTGTACCATGACAACGAATAATTTAAAACACTGCGCGATTACCATCATGAACAGTAAATCTGTTCACAAACACTTAAAGACTTGCCATATCTATAAAATTAATACAACTTACCCACCAAAATTTAAGTTACATTCACCAAACCATACAAACCGATTACACATTTTCATTTTTCTTCTATGCTACATATCACATTTCTCACCCACATCATCCTTAAAACATCCTTCCTGTATTCATCCTCATATTATCACCTAGGAATGTTTTAACAAGACGACCCAACATATCTCTAGGAGCCAGAGTATAGGTGGTCTTAAGAGTGGTGGTGGTTACTCTGGCTCCTAACGTCAGAAGGTGCAGCAGAGGCAGCACAGGTCGGTGCAGGCGGGCGTGTGAGCGCGGGGCGGGCAGGCGCGGGTGGGAGAAGATAACACAGGGATAAACCACTTAGGTACTGACCGCTCTGGCACCTATCGCTCTGGCTTAGACCTTTCTGGGAGCAGACCGCTCAGGCACCGACTGCTGAGGTACCAAGTCCACTACTGAGGAGATGGGGGATGTTACTGCTAGCAGGAAGTGGAGAGGAAAGGGGATGTAACTGCTAGCAGGAGGTGGAGGAGAGGAAGGGGGATGTTACTACTAACAGGAAGTGGAGGGGAGGGGGGAGATGCTGCTGCTGGCAGAAGGTGAAGGAGAGGAGGGGGGATGTTACTGCTAGCAGGAGGTTGAGGAGAGGAGTGGGGATGTTATTACTTATACCAGGTGGAGGAGGGATGTTACTGCTTGGAAGGTGAGTCACATTGTATTAGTATATCAGGCAACTGTTTTTCTGGTGGTGTTTCTTTAGTTCTGTTTTCACCACTACTAACACCTTGTTCTGGCTCACTGCTTCTTTGTCTCACAAAACACCTGCTGAGCGAGTGTTTCAGGCTCCATTTTTACTCTTGTCTAAATTGAGACATTTGACTGTTATTGTACATGTTAGAGACAGATGGCCACTGCCCAGTCTGGATGGTACTTTTTCAGCAAGCTCTTGCACTTCTTTCCATTTAGCACACATTTCCTTGACAAGTGCAGTGGGTCAACATCCCTTCCATCCTTTTTCTATGATGACAGCTCCTCCACGGCAGTCCGTTGCTGCTCCATCTGAAGGTCTACAAATTCTTCTGTGGTAAGTTCAGTTCTGTGCTTCTCCACCAACTCCTTTACATCATCTTCAGTCACCTCTAGGCCCAAGGTCTTTCTCAGGGACACAATATCCTCTACCTGCTCATGCCCATCTTCAAAGCCTTCAAAATCCCTGGCTGCCACAAAGTCAGGCCTCAATTTCTTCCATGCTGACTGAATGGTCCTGGAAGATACATTCCTCAGACTTTGTCTATAAACCTCAAGCAGGTAAGGATATTGAAATGGTCCTTCCAGAACTCCCTGAGGGGTATTATTATTATGATTATTATACAAAGGCTCCAAGAAACAGACACACACACACACACACACACACACACACACACAATCACAAACGGAAACATTCACACGCACGCAGATAAACACACATTACCAGACTTACATATTGAAACACAACAAAGAGGTGCTGCTAGAAACTATGAATCAACCCCTACAACCACATATAAGTGAATACACACATAGACCCGTAGACACTCGATACACAAAAATGGCGCACACACAGTCACACATACTAAAGAGACTGGGCCAGGAGCTGTGATACAAATGCAGACATTTCATCATTCACACAACACTTATCATAAACATTCATCCACTCTCAAACATATACAAACACACACCCACGCAATCACAAACATACACATACACAAACCAGCATGAATACACACGCACACATACACACTTACAAAAGCAGACATACACTGACTCACATACAAACACGCATATTCAGATACACACACAAACTCTTACTCTGACACACTGGGAAACTCACACCGAAGCACACAAACTCAATCGTACCTTTACACACTCACAATTACACGAAAGTAAACGAACACGAACACAAGCACAATAACATGCTCACTCAGTCACACTCGGTGCTCACAAATTAAGACTAACATGCAAACACCCACAAAGGAACTCATACACATGCACAAAGGCGTATATTAACACATTACAAAAACAAACACATAGACAATCATATACTCACAGAAAAAAGCTCATCCGCAAATAAGCCCATAAAAAACATAAACAAAATCACACAAACACACATTCGAACAAACACAGAAACATACAAAACTTACACATTCACAATCACACAGAAAGACACACAAACCAACTCATATACCAACAAATTCACTCACACACACAAATGCAAACACAGTACACACACACACACACACACACACACACACACACACACACACACACACACACACACACACAGAGCTTGGACTCGACCCCTGCAACCTCAGCTAGGTGAGTGTACACGCGCACACACAGGCAGAATAGGGCAGCGAGTAAGATTGTTTTTGCCTGATGTTGACAGTGGGAAATCTCAAGAGTTGGGAAATGGGAAACCGGAGACCAAATAAAAGGGACGACAATGCTGTGGAGGTGCAGACAGGAAGTCAATGGATGGCGAGGGAAATATTGACGTCTGGGTTCAAACAAATGATGAACCAAGACCTAGGAAGAAAGTTCCTCAGTCTTTGCATAATGGTGGGTAAGGTGGTTGGAGTTTTGGAAACATGTAAGTTTAAGTAAGTTTATTCAGGTATACACAAATACAGTTACATAAAGTTCCAGAAAAAGAAAGCTATTTCGGCTGTCGATGTGATTCATCGCTTTTAAGATATCAAAACGATGGAAATAAATGGTATAAAATCCCAACACAATGGAACATCTCAAACACTCAGGTGATCTTCTCAATCGCATTCGCAACATCAACATCAGGAACAAGAAATTCTCCAGCCTTGACGTAACTTCCCTATTCACAAAAGTACCTATTACACAAGCCATCGATCTCTTGCGCAGGAAAATTGACGATTCACTTGATCTTCCTATTCCAGCCAGCGATTTCATCGACCTTGTTGAACTATGTATTGGCTTTACGTGTTTCTTTTTCGAAAATCACCTCTTTCAGCAGAGTTTTGGACTACCCATGGGTTCGCCACTCAGTGCCGTCCTGGCGAACCTATACATAGAACATTTGGAAGCCGAGCGATTTTACACTATTATTCCCTCTTCTTATCATAACTCCAAGACTCTTCAACGTTCTCCAACATAAGCTCAACCAGGTCGAGCCTTCAATCCAGTTCACACTAGAAGTCGACAACTCTCTCCCATTCCTTGATGTTCTCTGCAAAGCTGATCATGAACTTCGTTTTAAAGTCTTACGGAAACCTACCAGCCATCACTCTCACCACGACACCAAAACTCAACGTGGTGTAATTATAGGCTTTTTCCTCCGCGCACTCAGAATCTGCAACAATGAGTTCCTAGAAGAAGAATGAAGTATAATTGAACAAGTATTTTCCAAACTCCACTATCCTAGTCACTTCATCAGAGACTGCAGACGACGGGCATTAAACATCTTCAACACACCCAGAGAAGGCACTGCCGAGAAGATATACATAGCCCTCCCCACAAACTCCATTGCCAAACACGTTTCCAACATCTTTTCCAATACCTCATTCCAAGTATCTACCTCCAAAACCACGACCATCAAGGACATTACCAGTAATAGACAGAACAAACTTCAATCCTCTGCAGGGATATTCACAATCCCTTGTAATGACTGCAGCAAATTATACGTCGGCGAAACATTTAGAGACCTCCAAACACGTATTTCAGAACACCAATACGCAGGCAGACCTGACGATCCAAGGAATGCCTGTGTTTAATACCGAAATTCACACAACCATTTAATCAACTACAGAAACGCAAGACTTATCGCCAGAGAAGACAACACTCAATACCGCAGAATCCTGAAAGTTCTAGCTATGGCATGCCTTGAGTTAATATGTCCGTGTAAGCGAAGAAGGTAGTCAAGATTAACGCCAAGGACAGTGACAGATTGTGTGATGGGAATGTAAGTGCGAGTGTCAGCAGTTCTGAGCTCGAGAGGTAATGGAGGATCACGTTTCCTATAGTTAAAATATGTAATCTGGATTTAGCTGCATTGGATTTGATCCTCCACTTTTGTTCCCAGATGGCCATCTTGTCGACCTCATTTTGTGTTTTGTGTGTGAGTGTATCTATATTGGCGTGAGTGGTAAGTTGTGTAATGTCGTCTGCATAGGCTAGAGTAATGGAGGTGTGGTATACAGGTGTTGGAATGTCGTTAGTGTATAAAATGTAGAGGGTAGGGGAGAGGACAGATCCCTGGGGTACTCCAGCATTTAGTGTGAAGAAATCAGATTAACAGCCTTGAAATTTGATTCTCATGGTCCGGCCGTCTAGGAAGTTGCAGAGGAGCTTACGAGTATTGAGAGGCAGGTTGAAGCTAGTGCAGAGTTTGTACTTGAGCCCTTGGTGCCACACAGTGTCAAAAGCTTTTTCAACGTCTTTTGCAACCAGGGCTGTCCTGTTTCTTTGTTTTGTGTTTATGTGGATGTAGTTGAGAATGATGTTAATGGCATCCTGTGTGGATCTGTGAGTTCTGAAGCCAAATTGACCATCAGAAAGTAGAGAGTTGCGTTCCAGGTATCTGCGAAGGCGATGATTGATGAGTTTTTCAAAGAGTTTTCCTAAAGTTTCGAGAAGGCTGATAGGGCGATAGTTTCTAGGGTCAGAGTGGTCTTTATTGGGTTTAGGAAGGAGGATAGCAGTAGCAGCTTTGAAGAGGGAAGGGAAGTATCCAGAGGCAAGGGAGGCATTGAGGAGGTTTGTGTAGGCAGTAATGATAGTCAGGAAGGTGTTTCAGGATAATATGGTTTAGGCCAGAGGCACCAGGAGCCTTTGGAGGAAGGTGTCTGAGGAGAGTTTTAATGTCTGTGTTGGTGAAAGGAGTGTCGAGTTCTTGGGAGGAGGTAAGAGAGCCCAGATGGATGTGGCTGTTAGGTGTTGTTTTGTGTGTATGTGTAGTGTTCCAGTGTTCTATGTTCTGAATGTGTTGGATAGCGTTAGGGTGGGGTGGGTGAGGGTGGAAGATGTTCTCCCAGATGTGTTTGAAGATGTTAGTAGCAGCCTGCGGGTCTTAGATGTGTGTGTTGTTGTGGGTGATGTGTTTGAATTTGTTGGTGGGAGTGGTGCCTCTGATTTTTTTGATAAAGTTCCAGAAGGCTTTGGTGTTTTTGATCCGCTGTTTGTCTGTCTGTAGTATGAGCTGTGACCAGTGATTGTTGTGGTCTTGGTCTAGACTGTGTAGAATGTTGTTTCTGAGGTAAGTGAGATCTAATTGGACTTGATTAAATCTGTGTGTTGTAGAGGAAGCGGTTGTGGTAGCAGTTAATTAGTCTTCTTGTTCTGATTGAACGTTTGAAGGAATAACGAGTGGTGTGGGTTTTCTTTGGTATTGCGGTGTTGGCTGCTTGTGTAATGGTGTCCTGGATGAGATCAAGTTGAGTGTCAATGTCAGAGATAGGTTTGTTGTTGTAGTCATAGGTGAGGTTGTTTGAAGGCATCCCAGTCAGCATTCTTGTAGAAGGAAGGTGTGGCTAGGATGAGGTTAGGGTTGGAGGAGATGTGTAAGATGATGGGAATGTGATCAGAGCCAGTAATAGGGCCAGGTGATATGTAGTGTTGAGAGAGAGAGCTGGCTCGGTTTGCCAGAATGATGTCGGGTTTGCCTTGGCCAGTGTGGTTGTAGAAGGTGTTGAAGTTTGGGCAGAGGTGAGCTAGGTTTTTTTTATTTGTGAAGTTGAGTAATTGGTGAACAAATTGATCGTTACTGGTGTGATGAAAGGCGGTGTGTTTGGCATTCATACCAGCTAGTGGGTATGTTGGTGTAGTTGAAGACTAAGGAAAGGTCGTGAAAGTTGAGAATAGTGTTTGGACGAGCATAGGTGGTGAAAAAGATGAAGGGTCCAAGGTGGGTGTGTATTCTGACCGCAAGACAGTGTTGGTGAATAAAAGGGATTGGGAGAAATTCGTGTTTTATGTTGGATTTGACAAGGATGGCAACCCCATCGTGGGGATCATAGGGGGACTGTAGTGCAGTATAATCATAATGACGGATATGTTGAGGGGCTTTGAGGCAGGCACTGTTTAGCAAAACAATATCTGGCCTCTCTGCTTCAAGGAGCTCAGCCAGTAGGTGTCTAATTGTAAAGTAAGAAAGTACGTTGAATTGAATCACTTTAAACATGATTTAATGGTTTTGTCATAGCAAAGTTAATGTCGGGTAGGAGTTTGGATTTAAGCCCGTGAGAGTGGTGTCATCATTGGATGTGTGTTTG
Source organism: Cherax quadricarinatus (assembly GCF_038502225.1). NCBI lineage: Eukaryota > Metazoa > Arthropoda > Malacostraca > Decapoda > Parastacidae > Cherax > Cherax quadricarinatus. The sequence goes on from NC_091368.1 coordinate 20,197,757, forward strand.
TAGGTGTTATGGACCCGTTTCCTGGAGGGGGAGGAAAAGATAGATCTGTTTTTATGCTCTATAGTCTGTCTGTCGGAAGTTGGGGCAGGCTTATGGTTGAGTGGATTTTGTTTGGAGGAGGTGGAGTTGGACCCGGATGAAGTCTTGGATGTGGTGGAGGAGGAGTGGGCGAAGGTGGATGCAGAGGAAGTGGAAGATATGGTAATGGAGGAAGAAGTGGGTAAAGAGGTGGGGGGAGTAGTAGAAGTAGTTAAGAGGGGTAGGGGAGGAGGGGGTGTTGGTAGGAGGGGTAGATGTGAAGAGTAGGGGCAGAGGGGTGTTGATGGGAGTGAAGAGGGGTAGGGGAGGAGTAGAGCTGGAGGGTGTTGAAAGAGGGGGAGTGGGAGAGGTTGTAGGGGATTTAGAAGAGAAGTAGGAAGGAGGGATGATTAGAGAGGGAAGACTGTTAGCAGACAAGATTAGGTTCAGGACATGCGAGTAGTCTGATTGGTAAGCTTGAGAGATTACCATCGCAGAGTGGGCAGCAGTGGCGAGTTGACAGTTAGTTTTGTAGTCTAGTGTGGGCGTAGGCGTAGATGAAGAGGTGTTTGTAGTCTGTGTGTTGGTGTTTGATGTGTGTAGGGTAGAAGAGGTAGACCAAGTGCGTGGGGAGGCCCAGGCATTGGGGGTAGGGGAGGGAGGTTTGGTAGGGATGGGGTTGGGGAGCGAGGGAGGTTGGCTAGCTCTGAGGGAGGAAAGAATGTCTTTTCTACAGGGGCAGGAATTTGCAACTGTAGTGTGTGACCCACAGCAGTTAGAACATTTAGGGGGGAGGTTGCAAGTATTCCAGAAGTGGCCAGTTGCTGAATATCTGGAGCAAACTTGTGTGAATGTGCATGTGTTTTTGTCATGGCCGAATTTGTAGCATTTAAGACATTGTGTGATTGGGTGGAAGTTCGGAGTGAAGAGAATGTTTGGAGGAATGCGGATGGTCTTGGCAAGGATTCTGTGACTGAAGAGTGTAGAGGCGTCAGAAGGAGTTGAACAGCGTATTTTGAGGATAGTAGAGTTTTCAGGTCTAAATATCGTCAACAGAGACTGTTCTTAGTACTAATGTATTTGATTAAGTCTTCTTCTTCTGTGTCATAGGCTGTCAGGAGAGAATAGTCAACGTGTTTTGCGATCACTGTGCTTTTGGCACGGTGCTCAGGAGTCCAAATAAAGGTGAAGCCTGCATTGAGAAATTTTTGTCTGGTCTCGGTTGAGGTGTACGTATCGTAGGAATGTTTGTCAAGAAGGAGTTTGAAGCCTGAGTTGGTTTTAAAGACTAAGTTGAGGTGCACCAGTGATCTGATATAATAAATTTTCAGGACAGATAGTGGCATCAGGATTAGAAAATTTGAGGTTTAGCGAGAAGGCATTGGATTTAGAAGAAGCAGAGGCAGGAGTGGGCAGTAGAGGGAGAGTGGAAGAGGGGTGGGAGGTGGAAGGCAACCAAGGCATCATCTAGTTGCGTAGAGATGAATAAACAGTTATGGCGGTGACAATCGGCCAAAAACTGAGAGTACTCAACTAGGCAAGTATGTGTAAGTAGACACACGTACTAGCCTGGCGCATGACACTGAGGAGGTGAACTGTAGCTTGATGGAGCACTGTATATCCTGAGCGGCGGCGAGACTGGTTGTATTGCGTGCAGTCGACAGGCGTAGAGAATTCAAGCAGCAACAGGCTTCCTGCCCTTGGGTAGGCAACCACCGACGCACCAATCCTGATGCTGAAGAGGAAGACGAAGGTCCAGCAAGCACCACTCTAAGCGAAGTCTCTCCCAACATGGAATAATTCGAGAGAGGCGAGATCGTCGAAGCAGAGACAAGGAGATTGGCGCTTATATAGGGGTCAGTGAATAGGGACGTGTAGCAGACGAGGGTATAGTCACTGGCAGGCAGGATTCCCCAGTGGAAGTAGGACATCTACATGACCTTCTTCAAGGCTACTACAACTGACCCATCAATTTGGGTAGGACCTACTTCCACTGGGGAATCCTGCCTACCAGTGACTATGCCCTCGTCTGCTACACGTCCCTATTCACTGACGCCTATATAAGCCCCAGTCTCGTTTCCTCTGCTTCAGAATCTCTACAACCACAGTGCTCTATACACCACCTCCAAGGCTGAGGGACTGATTACCTCATCTTTTGTATATAGTTCTTCTGTTTTCTTATGTCCAAGAATCTGTATTGATAAAGCCATTGGATGGCGAAACGTGTACAATAAAGATAACCAGATGTTGCACAAGTGTCTTAACTTTCATCAACCCTGGGATCATCGTTTATCTGTACATCCAACAACTTCAATCAAAACAACGGCTTCTATAAATAGCTGAACCTCTTGCCAAGAAACTTCATTTCTATCCCACATTAGAACATAAGAATGGAGGAACACTGCAGAAAGTCTCCTCATATATTTATACAATCTCTTTTTAAAGCTACCTAAGGTTCGAGACTATCACCCTACTCCGAAGATTGTCACATGCAGCATTCTACACCTAAGCCCTATAAATATTCTTGTATCTTTTACCCAGGTAGATCTGTTTGTGATTTGATAAAGCCCACTCCGTGGGCGAAACGTTGTCATTAAAGGATCACATTGTACTGCTTAAGTGTTTCTATTTCTATATCAAAACGATGAGGGGAGAACTAGAGAAATTGAAGGGAGTTGCATGTCAGATTGAGAGATAGTATCAATTCCGAGCTATAGAACTGGAAGATAGGGCTGACCGAGAAAGCTAGTGTTTTTTCACGAAACCAAGATGAAAAAGCGATGATACGGGAAGCAGCATAACAACTGAAAACAAAATGAAATATTGGAGGGAAAAGAGGTGAGAGGAGGAGCAAAGGCCGTTGCTGATTATATCCATGGTCTCTGGGAGGCTTTAAGGACAGCCTCCCAGGGGTTGTCCCTTCAGCCTTGGATATGAAGGAAGTTCAAAACTTCACTGAGCATGCAGTTGTTTAGGGTCGCAGTGGCAAATTTTTAGAGAAAAGGGAAGCATATGAGGAACAAAATATGGTCACACTGTCCCTTGCATTAGAAACAGCAAAAGACTGGATCTTTAGGGGGAAAACACTGTTGAGGTAGACCAACAGATAAAATCGTATGTACGTCGACTAGAATAAGAAACAGTTGCAGATAGTAAGAAAAAACAGAGATCCAGGTGATAGGTTCAAAACCTCCACCTTAAACGACACGTTATGCTCAGCCCCACCGGGAGGGACAACACACCTCCGACACAAATAGTCCCTCAAACCCTAATCCTCTTATATCATTCAAACAAAATGACTCAACAACCCACATTCCCCGACTTCCCCTTCCCTTGTTTCTCATTCACCCTCCTCACTCTCACTCACGGTTTAACCCCCCTTTCAAGTCATGATTCACCTGTCCAACCAGCCCTTTTCCCTCACCCCTCTCCTCCTTTCCCTATACCCACTCCTGCTCCTACTCTGACACACGGAAAAGAATCAGGAGACCAGGATATGAACACAGGACTAGAAAGGAAATTGAATTTGTTGAATGATGGATTGTATAATAATGCAGACATTGTAGGAGTAAGAGAGACTAATCTCAGAGGTGATTACAGTTGAAGAAGGGACAGATGAAACAGCTGATGTGTAAGATGAATGGAATAAATGGAGAGAGTTTTCATTATCTCTTTCAGAACTGGAGGCTAAAGATGATAATTGCAGCGATATGCAACCAACCATTCAACAGGAGACGAATAGTGGGATAAGAGGACATCAACAGTGTATTGGTAGCTAGAAGAGCACATACGGAAAATGCAAAGCTTCTGATCATGGGAAATTTCAATATCAAGTAAACAGACTGGGAACATCTACAACTACAGGAAGGACTAGAAACGTGAAGAGCTGAGCTGTTGAAAGCGTTGACTGGTGCATGTCATGGTCACTACTAGGCAGACACATGACGAACTAGAAAAGCTGGATCTTGTGCTCACCTTCAGTAGCTTAGTTGTTTGGGACATTGAATAAAAGAGGCTATTTAGTGCTAGCGACCGCCCAGTGCTGAGGTTCGATTCCTTTGCGGAAGTGAACTATGATATGTACGAGTCAGTTTCTAAGCAGAGTGCCATGGAAAAGTGACGTATAGGGAAAGACGGAAAATAAAATAACGGAGGAAGTAGCTGAAAAGTGCTGGGAGGAAGAGAAACTCATATCCTGAAGCAAATAAAGCAAAGACAAGAGCAACATGAGCTCATGGTTCACCAAGAGGTGAAGGGTTGCTAAAGCTGAAAGTGCAAATGCATGGAAGACACATACGAAACCAAAAACAGAAAAGGGAATAGAGAAGCAGAGTAGCCGGAAATGATTATGCAATTTGAGAGTTGCATAGCAACAAAACTAATCTGAAATAAAGTATCTGACATCGACATCAGAAGGAATATCACTGTGGTTGCTCGTGTAACAAGGCAGAAGAAATCAAGAGAAATTCACTTGGAATGAAAAAGAAGTCTGATGATCTAGACAAAAGATTTAGGGAGGTATTCTTAGCGAAATAAGAAAAGATGCCGGAAAGTCAAAAAATAAAAAAAGAGAAAGTGGATGAAAGCTCACTGGAAACAGCTCAGAAAATGAAATGAAAATATTGAGTGGGTTCTGTGAGCTGAAGCAGAGGAACGGTGTAAACCATGATTAACCGTTTCCAACCAATTGAAACAGGCAGCTTCCAGAGCTCTGGAAAGCTGCTAATGTAGTCCCAAATAAACAAAAAATGAATACAGATTGGTGGCATTGAATTAAATGGCTACTAAAATTTAACAAGCAACCGCAAACTTATGAAACTCGGAGATTGACAAGGACTTCCGCAAATAGCGTACAGACCCCGAGGACAAAAGCTGCACACCTTCCTGAAAGTAAAAGTAATGTGCCTAAAACACACATCAACTAAATAAATTTTACAGATAACTCGAAAATGGAAGAGTCGAAGGTATATATATATATATATATATAT
>NC_091368.1:20202862-20255362 GCF_038502225.1 Cherax quadricarinatus
TTTGGTATGTAGTAAGGTAGTTGGGATAATATTTCAACTCAGAATATATCAGAATAAATTGACAAGTAGATAAGTCTATCATCTCCTTAGAACTCAGTTCGTCAGACACATGAAATCTCTTAAAGAGACGTATTATATACACCCGACGGTATATTATGAACATTTAATATAAATCTTCATAGCTTTAGCACATTAATTTATCTGGAAGCAGCGAACCTCTGAAAATATTCCCCAAATTTAACATTTCTAAGCAACATGAAGAGAGATATTCTTAAAAAATGTTCTGGTAAAGAAATAGGAGAGATCCACAAAGAGGTGACATCTTGAACATTAAATTGGTATAAAATACCGACAGGTTGTTAGGTAAGACACATATGCAACAGTTAGGTATCTTTATTTCGAAACGTTTCGCCTACACAGTAGACTTCTTCAGTCGAGTACAGAAAAGTTGATAGAAGCAGAAGATACTTGAAGACGATGTAATCAGTCCATCACCCTTAAAGTTTTGAGGTGGTCAGTCCCTCAGTCTCAGTCTTCTCCAGACTGAGGGACTGACCACCTCAAAACTTTAAGGGTGATGGACTGATTACATCGTCTTCAAGTATCTTCTGCTTCTATCAACTTTTCTGTACTCGACTGAAGAAGTCTACTGTGTAGCCGAAACGTTTCGAAATTAAAGATACCTAACTGTTGCATATGTGTCTTACCTAACAACAGGTGACATCTGGAGACTCAGAAAAGTAAATCAGAAACAATGAAGATACGAGATACATTTTTCTTAACAACATCAAGCTCCCATTACACCTTGCATGCTTCTCCATTAGCCATTTAGATTTATGATTTCATGGGAGAGCTGTTAATGAATCCTGGCAATGATCTTTAAATATGGTGTACCGTTAAAAGTAAATTTTTTCATATGCATAAAAAGTACGAGTCTGTAAGATTTATTTCAAAAAGATCACAAAACGGACACAATCCTAGAGACATTCACTTGTCAGACATTTGCATCTCTTGTCTAGGCCTCACATGAATGAGCGAATTTTCATCTGAGCTGCCTCCAGGATTTATCTCTGCTATAATATTTTATGAATTCTTCCATTTTGAACATTTTAAACTGAAATCACCAAGCGACAAGATATTTGGGGCTGGAGTTGGAAGATTTTCCAGACAGTATTTTTTGAACTGTTGGGAAGCTGCATCTATTGGCTTTTATACAACCAGAATGACCAGGTTTTGGTTCTCAGTTTTCATTGCTAAAATTTCAACTAAATCATTTGTGGTTTACCTGGAGTATACCTGGGGAGGGTTTCGTTGCTCAATGCCACCGCGGAACGGTCTAGTCAACAAGGCGGTTACTGCTGACCCCACGTAAACCGACGTACGAACTATAGCCTGGTTGATCAGGTACTGACTTTAGGTGCCTGCTCAGCGCCTTCTTGAAAACAGCCAGGGGTCTATTGGTAATCCCCCTTACTTATGCAGGGAGGCAGTTGGACAGTCTTGGGCCTCTAACACTTATTATGTTGTCTCTTTGCGTACTCTTGCTGCCAATGTTTTTCTTTAGGAAATAAACGCAAAAGACTTGGCATCTCCTGCCGAGTTTTTTGCTTTTATGGGAGTGATTTACGTGTGCAAATTTGGGAATATTTCCTCTAGGATTTTCTAAGTGCACATTATCATGTATCATTCTCGCCTCCATTCCATAGAACACAAATCAAGGGACTTCAACTGTTCTCAGTAATTTAGGTACTTTATCGTACATATGCGTGCCGTGAAAGTTCTCTGTACATTCTCCAGGTCTGTAATTTTGCCAGCCTCGAAAGGAGCCGTTAATGTGCAGCAATATTCTAGGATAGAAAGAATAAGCGATTTGAAGAGAATAATCATAGTCATGGTATCCCAAGTTTTGATGGTTCTCTTTATCCATCCTATCATTTTCCTAACAGATGTGTTAAATACATAGTTGTGATCTTTCAAAGTGAGATCCTCTGACGTTATCACTCCCAGGTCCTTCATATTAGTTTCTCGCTTTATTGTGTGGTTGGAATATGATTTATAATCTGATACAGTTTTAATTTCTTCGGGTTTACCATATCGGAGTAATTTAAATTTCTCTTAATTTAACTTTACATTCTTTTCCGCAGCCCATTTATAGATGTGGTTGATGTCCGCTTGGAGTCTTGCAGTATCTGTAATGGGTGACACCGTCATACAAATTCGGATCTCATCCGCAAAGGAATGCACGGCTTACATGTCTGTCTTTGTCAGATATGACGATAAGGAACAGGATGGGGGCGAACACTGTGCCTTGTGGAACAGAGCTTTTGACTGTAGCCTCCTCAGACTTTACTCTGTTTAGTATCACTTTTTGTGTTCTATTTGTTAGGACTCGTAGATCCATCTACCAACTTTTCATGTTTTTCCTTTATCACTAATTTTGTACGCTATTACACCATGGTTGAACCTGTACAAGGCTTTCGCAAAGCCTTGTTGGTCCGAGGACATATGGTGGTGTGGGTGCCTCACAGCTAATTTAATCCAACTCCCTCTTTGGTGCACTAACCCAACGAACAGTATTTTATAATATTGTAACCACGAGCGAGTGGTATTGATCAATGACAACACTGCGACTAGCCAAGGATTCAAACCCATGATGTTTTGGCCCGGCTCATGGTGAGCGAAAATCACATAACGCTCTAGCCCACATGACCACGCAATCCTACAAAAATCACGCACCTAGCAGAGGTAGGTGTTTTACCCTTGGTCCGAGGAGTAGAATGGAGTAGAATGAAATTACTCAGAGGCACCCACACCACCGTATGACCTCGGACCAAAGGTAACACACCTAGTTTGGATGGGTGCTTGGTGCTTGTAGGATTTGGTGGTCCTGTGGGTTAGAGCATCAAGTGATGCATCAAAGGAAGGCATACAAAGGGTCTAGACCACACCTTACCATCACATCCCACAACAAAGCAACACCTGAAGTGCGACTCATAAGACAGAGAACACTGCAGCAGGCCCGCTGGCCCAACTAGACAGGTCCTTCACGCAACCCATGAACAAACTATTCTACTCAAGAATTAAGATTTATTATTTGTCCAGTGTATTATTAAATTCTTCCCAAATTCTATTAATTATAAATGGATCTAATTTATATAAACCAAAGGAAATATTCATATTATTGTCAAAACTGCTTTTTATGAAACAAGATTCAATTATATTCCTGTCAACCATGGACTTGCTTGATACAACTTTCTCAACTTTTTGAAAATCAATTGGATGGTTAAAATCTCTCACATGAATAAATAGAGCATTGGAATCTTGTCCAGTTCTAATGCTATATTTATGTTGTTTTAATCTTAGTTCGAGATTTTTACCAGTTTGACCGTAATAAACTTTATCGCAAATTTTACAAGGAATCTTATAGACACATCCGTCAGCATTTTGGGGGGAATTCTTTATCAAAAGTTTTTTTACTGTATCAAGATTTTTAATAATTAAATACAACTTTGATATTAAAAGTCTTAAGAAGAGAAGGCATATAAACTAAGTTTTCATGGTAAGGGAGAACCAGCATATTTTTAGTTGAATAAGGTTGGTTGTCCCTTTTTGAATTGTAAAAAGTATTTCTAGCAACTTTAAAAGATTTATCAATTACGTTTCTTGGGTATTTCAAATTAGCTATTTCATAAATTTTGGATATTTCCTCATCTATGAACTCTGGACTACAAATACGTAAAGCTCTCAAAAACATTGATGAGAAAACAGACAGTTTAACTCTATCTTGATGTGAAGAATAACAATGGACATAGGAACAGTTATTTGTAGGTTTTCTGTATATTTTAAATTTGAATTCATTATTACCCTTAATAATTAAAACATCTAGAAAAGGCAATGAGTTATTTTCCTCAAACTCAACAGTAAAGTTTATAGAATGGGCTAAGCTATTTAATTTAACAAGAAAATGGTGTATATCTACATTCTTGGGCATAAGACACAAAATATCTTCAACATATCTGAACCATTTAGCTCTGCTGAACACTAACACTACATTTTTAAACCTACCCCATACATCTTCGACCCCATTGCCTATACTCTCACTAGCCCATCTATCCTTAAATAGTTGTTTATACCTTACCATAACTGCCTCCTCTATTGGGTTATACACCTTCACCTCTCTCTTACTTGCTGCTTCTATTTTCCTTGTATCCCATCTACCTTTTTCTCTCACTGTAGCTACAACTAAAAAGTGATCTATCTGTGGCCCCTCTATAAACATGTACATCCTGAAGTCTACTCATCAGTTTTTTATCTACCAATACATAGTCCAACAAGCTACTGTCATTACGCCCTACATCATATCTTGTATACTTATTTATCTTCTGTAAATATGTTGAACAACCACGGTGACATTACACATCCTTGCCTAAGGTCTACTTTTACTGGGAAATAATCTCCCTCTCTCCTACATACTTTAACCTGAGCCTCACTATCCTCGTATAAACTCTTTACTGCTTTCAGTAACCTACCTCCTATACCATGCATTGGCAAGATCTACCGCATTGCTCCCTTATCCACCCTGTCATACGCCGTTTCCAATTCCATAAATGCCACAAAAACCTCTTTACCCTAATCTAAATACTGTTCATCTATATGTTTCACTGTAAACACCTGGTGCACACACCCCCTACCTTTCCTAAAGCCTCCTTGTTCATCTGCTATCCCACTCTCCGTCTTACTCTTAATTCTCTCAATAATAACTCTACCATACTTTACCAGGTATCTCAACAGACTTATTCCTCTATTTTTGCACTCTCTTTTGTCCCCTATATCATATCTTGTCTACTTATTTATCTTCTTTTTCTTAAAATATGTATTACCTATAACTAAACCCCTTTCTATACAAAGTTCAATCAAAGGGCTCCCATTATCATTTACACCTGGCACCCCAAACTTACCTACCACACCCTCTCTAAATGTTTCTCCTACTTTAGCATTTAAGTCCCCTACCACAATTATTCTCTCACTTGGTTCAAAGGAAAAGAGGCATCGTGCATTATTTCTCTCTCTCTCGCTCTCTTAGAAAATCGATTAGTCATTATTTTGACATGGACAAATATCAGAGTCACTTTTGATAATGCCAAAATTCTCGTACATTCAAAGAAAAGTTGCCCACTCACATTTTTTTTTGTTATTGTTGTAATTTTTGGCCGTTTGTAAGGGAAAACGTCCAGGTATATTTGTACATATAAATTAGAGTACTGTAGTTTCGTATGGTAGTTAAGCAGAGTTGGGGGAATTTGCCGTCTACAACGCTATCTGTAGAGTAATTTGGGTTTCAGTTGCAGCTAACTTCAGTAAGTATTTCCACCTGCCGTCTGCCTGTCATAATTGTCTTGTTAACATTTGCAATGCCTGAGGCACATGTACAGAAAAATATATTCATAATTTACTGGAGAGGTCTCTGCGTCTTCATCACTCACCGTCATACAACCGCTGCTCTTATCAGACAGAGCATTCAATATCACTGTGTGAAAGAATTCTATCATATAGGACGCACGAGCCGTCAGGGTTGAGGCCATCTTTCCAACTCTATTTCAACTTGGGCCATAACATCGGCCAAAACTTTCTACAAGTGACCCTACCATCTGTCACTGTCAACTCTCACCAACCAGTCTTCCCGGAGACTACTTTCCACCTGTATCAACTCCTCGCGGCTCACCACTGCTACTCAACAAACCCCACTTTACCTCATAGTTATATTTGCCCTTCAGGCTTAAAAATATGTAATATCCTGGTTATATCTGTCACATTTATTTTATTAATATTATTGAGGTTGTGTTTTGTATTTATTTATTAATTAACCCTTTTGTTTATTGTCTTAAGTCTGTTTTTTCCATTATCTAAATTTTTTATAACACAGGAGACCTTGCCAGGATCATACTTATTCCTCTTAGTTATTTACCCATATTACACACGTCTATACTGTCACAAAGAAATTAAAGAAAATCTCACAATAAACTGAAAATAAAAACAGAATACCAAAAACTCTTATCATAAGAAACTGCTCAATGTACCTAGTTGAATGTGTACCTTGAATGTGTACCTTGAGTGTGTACCTTGAATGTGTACCTTGAATGTGTACCTTGAATGTGTACCTTGAATGTGTACCTTGAGTGTGTACCTTGAATGTGTACCTTGAATGTGTACCTTGAATGTGTACCTTGAATGTGTACCTTGAATGTGTACCTTGAATGTGTACCTTGAAGTAGGTTTTGATACCATAAAGATGGAAGTACAATATAGGGGTAGGTAATGTGAAGAAAATTGAGGTATTCTAAGGAAGTAGAGGTAGCAGAGGTACCTGTAGGAGGTATTGGACTCATGTTGGAGGTACAAATATCATTAATAAGTATGTGAAGTTAGCGTCAATAAGCTGAAGGTACTTTGAAGACAAGGAAGGAACCTTGAAATAGGTTCTGGCACTATAAAAAAAAATAGAGTAGTACCTAGGAGGTAAAATCCGAGGTAGAGGAATCTCGGTGGAAGGAGGGGTTCCTTGAATGAGAATAAGGTATCGACGGGTACCTTGAATGAGAATAAGGTACCGACGGGTACCTTGAATGAGAATAAGGTACCGAGGGGTACCTTGAATGAGAATAAGCTACCGAGGGGTACCTTGAATGAGAATAAGCTACCGAGGGGTACCTTGAATGAGAACAAGGTACCGAAGGGTTCCTTGAATGAGAACAAGGTACCGAAGGGTTCCTTGAATGAGAATAAGGTACCGAGGGGTTCCTTGAATGAGAACAAGGTACCTAGGGGTTCCTTGAATGAGAACAAGGTACCCGACTGGAGGTGGAGGTAATGTGAAGGAGACAAAGTTTTTTGAATGAGACTGTGATAGGTTGGAGGTGACAGATGCGCCTTGAAGGATAAAATGTAAAATGATGGAAGGTGAGAAACAATGGAGGTGGACGAGGATACATGAAGGAGGTGGAGGTAGATACATGAAGGAGGTGGAGGTAGATACATGAAGGAGGTGGAGGTAGATGTCACGGTACTATGGCGGTGATAGTACGAAGAGTGAAGTTGAAACACTAGGATACAGTCGAAATTACCTTGAAGAAGCCTGGGCAAACTATTAAGGTACATCGTCGTATATCCATCTCATCAAGGTACAAAGGTACCTTCATGAACGAGGTGGATGTACCACGAAGGATGGGAGGTATTATGAAGCAGGTTATGGTAGTGTGGTAAACTGTGTGTTTCACGCCACACACAACATTAGTACATACCTTGATGGACTTGGACACGGACTGAGGCTGGATGTGAGCCCGCGGGAACACATGAGTACATGCCAGAGTCGTTACTTCCAACCTTCTCTACCACCAGTCTGGCTATGGTCTCTCTCTTTTCGTGGTCAATCTGGGGTGGACAGTGAAGAGTTAGTGGAAATAATGATGATATCTTGTTCCCCTAGTGATTATCCAGTGGTGGGTAGTGAGGATTAGTGAGAATAATGGTCCCTTGTTTCCTTAATTATCAGTGTTGTGTAGTTAGTGTTATGATGACTCTTGCTCCCCATGTGATAACTCTATTGTGCGTAGTCAGGGATAATGAGAATGATCTCTTGCTTCCTTTTCACAAACCAGTTTCTGCTCACTAATTGGTAAAGGCAGGAGTCGAGTCTAGGTCGTAGCCCACTCTATTTCGAAGTTACCTGAGCACTGTTATACCTATTCTTAAAATTAGTGTGGATCCTACTTCTATCATCCAGAGCTAAAGAATATTACATCATTGTGACTTGTGCCCTTGTATTCCTGAAACCCGCCTTTCAAATAGACTCGCTATTACCACCTTGACAACTTCTTTTAGTAATTTGTACGTCGTAATAACGTCACTACTGTTATTCTGTTCTTTTAAGATCACCATATTTAGCCTCTATAACCACTCATTTTAACTCGTACTTCTTATCTGTAAAATCAGTTCATTACAAATTTTCGTACATTCTCCAGACTGTTTAATCAGATACAGGTTCCATACAGAGTGCCTCGTTATTGAGGTACCAGACAAATACACTAAAATTTCCCAATTTTGCATTCACGAACACAGTAATTCGGTTGATGGTACCCTCAGTGAAATTCTCTTACTTATGCTCATCCTGAGGTCCTTTTCTTTCAGGTATATTCGCAACCTTTGTCTCTTGAGCCTGTACTCTTTTCCTAGTCGTCTTTGCCATTCTCTGACGTTCATATGTTTGCACTTACTGGAGTTAAATTTTAGTAGCCAATTATCAGCTCAATCCTTCGCTTTATTGACCTTGATTACCAACGCCTTTTCCTATTTTTTCCTGTCATGGCGTTAAAGTACACGAGAAACAGCAATTGTTTAAGAACCGACTCGAGTGGAACTCCATACGTCACAATTGGTGATTCGGTCACTTCCTTCAGAAATAACTCGGTATTTCCTTCATTTTTAAGGATTCTTTGATGTTTTATATACTATTTCATCCTTTTACTCAAATTTGGTCACGGATTCTTAAGCTATTCTGCATGGAAGGTTTTCTTAGTCCTGCGAGACACGAATCATTATTTCAAAAACATTGCAAGTTAATGTTTATTAATCTACTCTTTTCCAGATACTCCACTACCTTTCACCTGTTAATACTCCCCATCACCTTATATACACAGTATACTTATCATTGACACTTGCTTGTAGTTTAATTCTTGCTTGTACTTTAATTCTGGCCTTTTTCCATTAACTTGTGGCAGACTTGTGGCAAGTGCTTGCCACAAGTCTGCTCCCTGTCTAGGAATGCACGAAGATATATCGTCTCGTCCAATTTTCTTCGTGGAATCTAGCTTGCTCAGAATTTTCTTCACTTGACATCCCGTTGAGAGTTTTGTATGCATTGCCTCTCTGACTCTGGAACTGCTTCAGTTTCCTCCATAAATCTTTTGTTTAGCTCCTTCAACACTTTCAGGTCATTCTTAGTGGTATTCATTCCATCTTTATGCTTATTAATTGCTGATTCACAAAATTCTCTTTTTTGATATGGTTGCGTAGTATCATCGATTTGGGACTCACTTGGTTAACTGTGAGATACTGGAAAGAAGATGCTTAAAGCGTAAGAGCAGAGAAGTATAGAAAAAAATGTCGAAATATATGGAAATTAGCAAAATAGCCAGAAATAAATATTCATGGTTAAGAGTGGCTGAAAAACAACTATGTTCTAGCCAGTACTAGCTTTCAAAAATAATGACAAATTCGTCGAAGGCCCTCTAAGCTACACATCTCAGGCGCCAGGTTTGTAAAGAACCTCTCTCTCTCTCTTCCTTTTTCTGTCGTACTACTTCCTTTACCATATCATTCAACCGAGTACTAGCATTACCTCTAAGTTGCATTCTTCAACAATGTCTGGCATAGTGTGGATGACATCTGTGGAAAGAGGCAGGTGTAGTCCCTGTTCATAAAAAAAGAAGAGCAGAACGGAAAGCAGCAACTATAGACCAGTGTCACTCCTGTCAATCATTGGCAAGTTTCTTAAGACAATATCTCACAGCAGAAGGCCACGTTTTTCGAATACCATTCACTTCTTTGTAACTATCAATATGGCTTCAGAAATTCTCACTCTGCTGCTGATCTGGTTAATGCTCTCCATGTGGCACCAGTCACTGGATGAATCCAAGGCGAGCTGTGTAGTAGAACGGGACACTGTTGGTACTTCTAACAGACTATGGCACCAGGAACTCTTGGCAAAACTGCAAGCACTAACATTCGCCGGCTGTGTACTATGCCTCCATAGTGATTGCCTGTGATCTCTAAGCGTAGTTCTCAACGGAACAAAGTCAACAAAACATTCTAATGGTGCTAGTGTTCCACCGCTAGTGTTCCAATGCTAGCTGCTCTAAGTTGCATCATTACATTACAGCTATATCAGCCTGGGAAAGACGATGGAAGGTCACATTTGCTCCTGAGAAAACAAAATGGATGATGGTCTCTAGGCATCATGATGGTAATGCTGGAGCAGTGGTAAGAATGTATTGAGGAGTGATGGTACCTGGGAAAGAAGATTATATCCTTAGGGTGAAATTTGACTCCAAACTGACTGAACAACCGCGTTGTAAATCTAGCTGACAAAGAGGCCAGGAAGCTTACTGCACTTAGACGTATCTCGCATCTGATCAACAGTAGTGGTTGCCAGATTCTGTACGAGTCACAGGTACGTTCACGCACTGAGTATGCTCCAATTTCTTGCATTGCCTGCCCTTCGTCTCATCTGCGACTTCTTGATACTATAGAGAACATAATAAGACGGCTTATCTTTCGCCTGGACCCAGCCTGGAAGAATAAGATGTTTCAGCAGAATGTTCAACACAGATTGGACGTGGGTGGCTTTACTGTTATGTACAAGGGTAATATTGTCAAAGTACCACATTTGGCTCCTCTCCAAGGACAGTGAGAAGTGAACTTCTACATAAGAAGAAGGGCACCAAGAAGCAACTTCAATCTGGCTGTACACTTCTCCAGAACATCACTTCATCTGATATCATTTATTCCTCGGATGACTCGCGTCTGGAACATGTTTTTACAGCAAAACGACATCAACGAAATAAAGTCAGCTGACAGAACGAAACTGCTGCCCACAGATGGCACCAGCTTTACCCTGTTTCCTATTTGTATATCTCTTAACAAAAAGATTTTTAAATGAGTTGATATAGGTATCAGTTCCTAGCTTGTAAATAAAGTTAGGAACCTTAACGTAATCTTGTAAAACTCTGTGTAAAGAGATAGAGACAGAGAAAGCAGTATTTGATTTCTAGGAAGGTGAGACCCACCTGAAGCTTGATGCCACCCCTTGAGGAAGTATAGTCGATGAGGCGAGTATCGTGGTACCAGTAGACAAGCGTAGCTGGACCGTACGATGAGGTCACCAGACAGCTGATGGTGAGGGAAGAACCCTCCTCGATATTCAACTCACGCGGTCCAAGGATTTCCACCCGCAGGTGACCTAACAAAGAATATTTAGTTTAAACGTTCAATACAAATTAAAATAGCTAGTGACAAGTGATAGGCATTAATTACATTTAAAAAAAAAATAGTAGGAAGAATTGGAAACCGAGGTAACAAATGGTTGGTTTATTAGTCAACGACATGACAACAACAATAATAAAAGTAGACACTTTCCCCTTTGAAGTATCACTGCTATTATACCTAAACTCACTGGATGGAAGTTACTCTACGATCCTAACCTATAGAGTTACATTTCCTAATGCACAACTTTCCTTCCTTCACAAATACCCTTTTAATACAAAATATGATTACAATATTTTATCGAGCACACGCTTGATACGAGGAGGTAGAGTTGGGTATCAACAATGGTGAAAGAATCTTCCACCTCTGCACCTCCTTTCCACACTTACACTCAATGCTGTCTCCAGATTATTCTTCTTTAATTCATTAATCTTCTCAAGTGAATAAGCTAGTACTTCTGAGCCAGGAGTCCACCTTGTCTTTAGGAAAGGAGGCTCAGGATCAGATGAAAAATCTAATGATGGTGCATGTGGCATGCAAAGAGTATGTTACAATTTATTCGGAGTGCGTCACACTCCCATATAGGCTGCCTCCTAAAAGGGGAACCGGGTGCTAAGGGTTTAACGATCAATAGGGTACCTGTCGTTAAATCAGAACCTTGGTTCATTGACCAATCACAGGCAAGCCCGCCAAAGCTGATGCAACGTGATTCATTTGCAGTAAGCATTGGCAGACTTGCCTACCTGCTGGTTGAGTACGGTGCTCTCTCTCTCTGGCTTCTGCTTTGCCATCTGTCACAGTCATGTACACTTATTATTATTCTATCTATACATAGTGTACATACCTGTATATAGTGGATGAAGGCAAAATGTACATTATAGTCTACTACTGAATTTGTTTGCTCCAATATCCATTACGATCAGGTCACAGGCCATTCATTACTTGTGTTCGTAATAGTGCATGAGAATTAGAAGATGGTTCAAAATTATGCATTATCCATGGCAAAACTTAGTAGATATTCCTCTAACACTAATGAAATCACAAAACATCTAAAACCTCAAGAATTTTATCTTCTACCTAACGATAAACAGCATCACTAATTTCAAACTTTTGTTCCTTCTCATTAGATAATTTATTGACAGAATTATCTACAAAGCCTCAAGTTAGACTGATGCAAAGGAACTATAAACTTTTTATTAATCATTAATTTAGCTTCTGTGTTGCCTATAAAAAACTAACGAGCTTTTCTTTGTCTATATAAAATCCTACACAACCTTTATTAAAACATCCATCTTTAAACACTCTTTTTGCGAGACTATTGAAAGTAATGTGATATTATTCTTACTGGAAAAGAAATATTCCATATCATGTTAAACAAAATATACAGCATTAACTGTGGCATAATACGTTAAACCAAAATGAAGAAAAAAATCTTAACTAGGCTGTAACAATAGAATTCACATCCAAAAACTTCGAGAAAAAGAATCGAGTGTAATCAGGAGCGGCTTATTGTCAACAGGACCAACATAGTGAATATTTTATACAGACAAAAATATTCCTGGTGGAGCTTAAGGTTATAGATTTTTTTGAAAGAAATGTCAGAATTCTTAGTCACTTTAGTAATATATTAGTCTATTTCATGCCACCAAACCCAATTCCATGCATCATCTTTTATAAATTAATGTCATTATTGCATATATACAAATGCTTCTTTCGCCACACAGTGGATTCATCAGTCCAATACAAAGCAGAAAGGTGTAAGGAGAGGAGGAGTTTGAGGTAATCAGTCCCTGAGCCTGGAGTCGATGTGTTCAGTCCATCAATCTCGTAGAATGTAGAGCACAGGGCCGTAGATGAATTCTTCAACACTTGTCCAACTTTTGGACGAAGACCTACTTAGACTAGTGGATGGTTCCACTATGACCCCGCCTCCTCCTGCTTCGCTTTACCTGACTACAGTATATAAGCCACGTCTACGGCACTATGCTGTACATTCTACAAGAGTGATGGATTGAACACATCGACTCCAGGCTGAGGGACTGATTACCTCAAACTTCTCCTCTCCTTACACTTTTCTGCTATGTATTGGACTGATGAAGGCACTGTGTGGCGAAACGTTTCTTGAACCATTTATCACAAATGCTACTATATACTGCACCTTAGTTCCACAAGAACAATTTTGTTTCTGTGATATATCATTAGGAATGGTAGCTACATGCTCATAGAATGCTCTGTTACTACCACATCATCTAAATATTAGATTAAGATATGTGGGATTGTGTATTCTGATGATAAAGAAGCGGCGAGGGCAGTAAATTCAGAGAGTTGACAATAGCATTGATAATCGATTACAGGAAATACGGCCTTATAACTTAACACTATTGTGAGGGGCCATTACTGTAAATGCCCTCCAGTATAGTAAGGCATGTCATGTCGACAACATATACCCTTTAAGTAATGTGGTATAAGACGGATTCAGGGTAGAATTTTTAGGTTCTTGTGGTCCTCAAAGTGTGAATGGCTATGGAGAGAAGTCATCACTTTGGTAATGAGAAGGGGAGGCTTGGGGTTATTTGATCCTCGCAAACGTGATTTGTGCTGTATGCAGGACCTTTAACGATGGTTGTCTTGAGTGAGTGTATGATGTGTTACTTAATGCTATTAGAGGCACAGATTTTCGAGATTGAGGCTGTTGAGAGTGATGATGTCGATGAGGCAGTTGGACTTACGTAGTGTAACTTAATCATATTTGTCCTAACTATTTGTTTTAAAGGAAGTATACCTGTCATGTGAGTGATTTCTCGAATGGTTTGTAATTTTCTCTTTTTTTATTTTAGTCTTAATAGTCTGCTCGGATCATCCAACACAAGCGAGATAAGAGGGGTAGCATAGATCTTGCATAGATCTAAGATTTAATCTGGCACCTATACCTAAACTCGGAGCTGACTTATAATCAGCTATCCACCATCCTACAGCCGTTCTCCAGTTATCACCCCACCAAAGTTTCATTTTGGTTCACGACTGGCGACTCTACTGCTTTGGAAGGGTTATGGTTGTTAGGGCATCCTAGTACCTGGGTTCTTCGGTATCCCTACTCATGTTGGTGTTACTCTCTATATACTTAGTGTTACAACAGTCACGTCCACCTGTAGACCACCTCGCCCACGCTCCTCGTCATAAACAAAGGCTCAGCGTTTCTAACCATCGTGCCCAGAACACTGGCACAGCATCGCTATATTAATAATTAATTGTGTACATATAAGCTTTGAGTCTCTAATTATTTATATATTTCAATTGTCCATTCTTTGCTTAAGGTAGGATTATTTTCATTACCACCAGCTGCATAATCTCACACCCAGTCACTCTTCATTCAGTCACCACCCACACCAGGCCACTGACACACAAGCCAAAGCAAAATAGGTTTTACTCCTTGGCTAGTTGTTATTGATCAGTACCACTCGTTTCATGGGTACAATAATATAATATACTGCTTGTTGAGCTAATACACAAACAGAGAGTAGAATGAAATTAGCTCAGAGGCGTCCACCCCACCGTATTTCCTTCGATGGCGAGTACAACATCTACCTCGGCAAGATGCACCATTGTTCTTCAAACACTTCCTATGAATGTTGAAAAAAGATTTTGTCGGCTTTGGGCACTTCGATGACAACTGGAGGTACTAAAAAGACTTCATAGCAAAATATTTTACTCTAAAAATTCACTTGACGATTTCATGATAACATTCAATGGAAACATGTTTATCCTAAATCTCCTGAGTGGGAGATAGAAATCTGAGATCTTCAATATTCCACAGTGTATTAATTAGTAATTGAGATGATAGCTACGAATGCTTCTTGACACTATCAATTAAATTTAGCTCATGAACGACAGCGCTGCAAGAGGGTATTGATGTACTCCCACAGTTTAACTCATCAATCAACAAAAATGTGACCCACAAGTAATACCACCAGACAGTCGTACATAAACAAAAATGTGACCCACAAGTAATACCACCAGACAGTCGTACATAAACAAAGATGTGACCCACTAGTAATACCACCAGACAGTCGTACATAAACAAAGATGTGACCCACAAGTAATACCACCAGGCAGTCGTACATAAACAAAGATGTGACCCACTAGTAATACCACCAGACAGTCGTACATAAACAAAGATGTGACCCACAAGTAATACCACCAGACAGTCGTACATAAACAAAGATGTGACCCACAAGTAATACCACCAGACAGTCGTACATAAACAAAGATGTGACCCACAAGTAATACCACCAGGCAGTCGTACATAAACAAAGATGTGACCCACTAGTAATACCACCAGACAGTCGTACATAAACAAAGATGTGACCCACAAGTAATACCACCAGACAGTCGTACATAAACAAAGATGTGACCCACAAGTAATACCACCAGACAGTCGTACATAAACAAAGATGTGACCCACAAGTAATACCACCAGGCAGTCGTACATAAACAAGGATGTGACCCACAAGTAATACCACCAGACAGTCGTACATAAACAAGGATGTGACCCACAAGTAATACCACCAGACAGTCGTACATAAACAAAGATGTGACCCACAAGTAATACCACCAGACAGTCGTACATAAACAAAGATGTGACCCACTAGTAATACCACCAGACAGTCGTACATAAACAAAGATGTGACCCACAAGTAATACCACCAGACAGTCGTACATAAATAAAGATGTAACCCACAAGTAATACCACCAGACAGTCGTACATAAACAAGGATGTGACCCACAAGTAATACCACCAGACAGTCGTACATAAACAAAGATGTGACCCACAAGTAATACCACCAGACAGTCGTACATAAACAAAGATGTGACCCACTAGTAATACCACCAGACAGTCGTACATAAACAAAGATGTGACCCACAAGTAATACCACCAGACAGTCGTACATAAACAAAGATGTGACCCACAAGTAATACCACCAGGCAGTCGTACATAAACAAAGATATGACCCACAAGTAATACCACCAGACAGTCGTACATAAACAAAGATGTGACCCACAAGTAATACCACCAGACAGTCGTACATAAACAAAGATGTGACCCACAAGTAATACCACCAGACAGTCGTACATAAACAAAGATGTGACCCACAAGTAATACCAACAGGCAGTCGTACATAAACAAAGATGTGACCCACAAGTAATACCACCAGACAGTCGTACATAAACAAAGATGTGACCCACAAGTAATACCACCAGACAGTCGTACATAAACAAAGATGTGATCCACAAGTAATACCACCAGGCAGTCGTACATAAACAAAGATGTGACCCACAAGTAATACCACCAGACAGTCGTACATAAACAAAGATGTGCCCCACTAGTAATACCACCAGACAGTCGTACATTAACAAAGATGTGACCCACAAGTAATACCACCAGGCAGTCGTACATAAACAAAGATGTGACCCACAAGTAATACCACCAGACAGTCGTACATAAACAAAGATGTGACCCACAAGTAATACCACCAGGCAGTCGTACATAAACAAAGATGTGACCCACAAGTAATACCACCAGACAGTCGTACATAAACAAAGATGTGACCCACTAGTAATACCACCAGACAGTCGTACATAAACAAAGATGTGACCCACAAGTAATACCACCAGACAGTCGTACATAAACAAAGATGTGACCCACAAGTAATACCACCAGACAGTCGTACATAAACAAAGATGTGACCCACAAGTAATACCACCAGGCAGTCGTACATAAGCAAAGATGTGACCCACAAGTAATACCACCAGACAGTCGTACATAAACAAAGATGTGACCCACAAGTAATACCACCAGACAGTCGTACATAAACAAAGATGTGACCCACAAGTAATACCACCAGACAGTCGTACATAAACAAAGATGTGACCCACAAGTAATACCACCAGGCAGTCGTACATAAGCAAAGATGTGACCCACAAGTAATACCACCAGACAGTCGTACATAAACAAAGATGTGACCCACAAGTAATAACACCAGACAGTCGTACATAAACGAAGATGTGACCCACAAGTAATACCACCAGACAGTCGTACATAAACAAAGATGTGACAAACAAGTAATACCACCACTCAGTCGTACATAAACAAAGATGTGACCCACAAGTAATACCACCAGACAGTCGTACATAAACAAAGATGTGACCCACAAGTAATACCACCAGACAGTCGTACATAAACAAAGATGTGACCCACAAGTAATACCACCAGACAGTCGTACATAAACAAAGATGTGACCCACAAGTAATACCACCAGACAGTCGTACATAAACAAAGATGTGACCCACTAGTAATACCACCAGACAGTCGTACATAAACAAAGATGTGACCCACAAGTAATACCACCAGGCAGTCGTACATAAACAAAGATGTGACCCACAAGTAATACCACCAGACAGTCGTACATAAACAAAGATGTGACCCACAAGTAATACCACCAGGCAGTCGTACATAAACAAAGATGTGACCCACAAGTAATACCACCAGACAGTCGTACATAAACAAAGATGTGACCCACTAGTAATACCACCAGACAGTCGTACATAAACAAAGATGTGACCCACAAGTAATACCACCAGACAGTCGTACATAAACAAAGATGTGACCCACAAGTAATACCACCAGACAGTCGTACATAAGCAAAGATGTGACCCACAAGTAATACCACCAGGCAGTCGTACATAAGCAAAGATGTGACCCACAAGTAATACCACCAGACAGTCGTACATAAACAAAGATGTGACCCACAAGTAATACCACCAGACAGTCGTACATAAACAAAGATGTGACCCACAAGTAATACCACCAGACAGTCGTACATAAACAAGAAAGTTCATGTCCTCTGCGTCAGACGCTTTATTCCTATAATTAATTAAACTTGTAAACTGTTGGTTATTTTTATCTTAATTTTCTTTATGAAAAGATACTGAAAATACTGGTTCTTATACCATATTTGTCAGTTAATTTGATTTATGCACCAATATTTAAATTTTGTTTGTATTTACTTCAGCTATAATTTAACTTAAATAACAAAAGAAGTCACAATACCGTGACTGGAACGATACACAAATAACCCGCACATAAAAGAGAGAAGCTTACGACGACGTTTCGGTCCGATTTGGACCATTTACAAAGTCACACTGTGACTTTGTAAATGATAGTTTTAATAACTCTAAGCTCGTTATCTCCACTTAACACTTGATATACACTTACCATCCCTGGTGGAGGCTGTGTTGTTGGCCACGAAAACTTTACTCTTGCTCACGCTGATCGGCTGTGTTGAGTCTGTAACGAGTAGCATTTGAATTACTTAAATATTGAAGACTGGAGAAGTGAATCATGACGTCAGACACTGACATCATGACTCACGGAATCGTAATGATACGATAGCAAACAATTCATACCACGGGCGGGGTTAGAACCCGCGATCAGTCATAAAACTCCAGACCTACCAGTGGCTAGAGCGTCGGTCTGGAGTTATGACTCTCTGATCGCGGGTTCTAACCCCTCCCTTGGTAGGGTCTGTTTACTCTGACAACAAGACGGTATTCAGGAGTGTACCGCAGATAAAACTGAAACAGCAACTAGAAGATCAGGCAGTTGAAGCATCAAAGACTGTGCAGAGGATTAAAAATTCTCAGGCAGAAAGAAATAATGAGCTGTAGTCTAGGAAGTGATAATATAGTGAAAATATTAATAGTAATATTTCCCCATGAACCGATTCTTTTATTAATAATTTTTTGGTCAATGTCTCCCTGTTCGAAGACAACTGAAAATTAACAAGGATAATAAACAACGGAAATAGAATTAGAACGTATAAAATGAACAAAAGATAACCTTTAAAAATTGTCACAAAATAGTTCATAGAATTTAATCGTAAGAATTGTATCTTCTTGATAACGTGAGAAGGTTAATAAGATCTAAAACTGAGTACAAACTCTGACAGGGTAAACAAACTAGGAGATGGATTCCGGGACGAACAGTTAACAGAGCATATAGATAAAGTCGAATAACTTCCCAACACATGCGCATTTGGTAAATATAAAATTTGTTTGAGAGTCGTAGGCTAGAGTGGGCAACACTCTAGCCTAATGACTCTCTCAAGCAAAAAACAAACACATGATAAACATTAACAAGATAATGAGGAAAGTGTTGAGGTTTGTAACAAGTCTTCTCGAGAATAAGAGGAATGGACTAACGAGAGTCTTCCTGAGACTGAGAGGACTGAACTAACGAGAGTTGTTCATTGACTAAGGGAAGGGAAATGAACTAACGAGAGTCGTCGTGAGACTAAGAGGAATGAACTAACGAGAGTTGTTCTGAGACTAAGGGAAGGGAATGAACTAACGAGAGTCGTCGTGAGACAAAGGGAGGGGAATGAACTAACGAGAGTCGTCGTGAGACAAAGGGAGGGGAATGAACTAACGAGAGTCGTCCTGAGACAAAGGGAGGGGAATGAACTAACGAGAGTTGTCCTGAGACTAAGGGAGGAGAATGAACTACCGAGAGTCTTCGTGAGACTAAGAGGAATGAACTACCGAGAGTCGTCCTGAGACTAAGGGAGGGGAATGAACTAACGAGAGTCTTCGTGAGACTAAGAGGAATGAACTACCGAGAGTCATCCCTAGACTAAGAAGAATGAACTAACGAGAGTCTTCGTGAGACTAAGAGGAATGAACTAACGAGAGTCATCCCTAGACTAAGAAGAATGAACTAACGAGAGTCTTCGTGAGACTAAGAGGAATGAACTAACGAGAGTCATCCCTAGACTAAGAAGAATGAACTAACGAGAGTCTTCGTGAGACTAAAAGGAATAAACTAACGAGAGTTGTCCTGAGACTAAGAGGAATGAACTATGGAAGACAAAATGAATTGGACATGATAATATTCCAAGAGCAAAGGAGCGAATGACGTGAAAAAGCATATACTCTACAGTTGGGGAAAAAAGTTCCTGAACACTCTCCAGGGCAGAAATAATATTTGGCAACTCAGACTTAGTAAACAGAGGAGTAAAGAGTTTCCTGAAGGGATTAGCGCAGCTTTTACCGACGATGGTGATTAACTGACAAACTTAATTACCAGTACTTTGTGTGTAACTATGTAAAAATAGATTTATGAATAATATATAAATTAATTACGGTTCGGATATCATATCTATGATTTTAAAAATATTAAAAATATTCCCCTCAAGGAAGGTTCCTTGATGTTGGTGAGGGGCTCTTGATTTAGGGAATTGGATCTGTGCTCCAGTTCCCCGAATTAAGCCTGAATGCCTTCCACATCCCCCCCCCCCCAGGCGCTGTATAATCCTCCGGGTTTAGCGCTTCCCCTTTGATTATAATAATAATAATTAAAAAATATTTGAAAATGTGAACGAATATATTGTAAGCGAAGTGTTACTGTCATATTGTTGCATGCACAAATTGTCGCTTGCCTTATTCGGCAAGAAGAGCTTTGCTGTTTAAGCCAAAATCTAAATTTTTACCTAAATGGCACGGCATATATATCTTTCAAGAAACCGGCCGTATCCCACCGAGGCAGAGTGGCCCAAAAAGACAACCGAAAGTTTCACTTTTTAATGTTAGTAATGTATACAGGAGGAGTTACTAGCCCTTTGCTCCCGGCATTTTAGTCGCCTCTTACGACATGTATGGCTTAGGGAGGGAAAAAAAATATATATTTATTTACTCAGAATTTGAAACGTACATACACAACGGTTTTATTAAGAAACAACTTAGTGGAATATTGTTTTAAATTATTTACTATACAAATTAACAGTAGTCTGTAATATATAGATCTAGTCCATCATAATTTTGATTTGATGAGTAGATATCCTCTTTAACGGGGGTTCCTTGTCTTGGTAAAGAGGCTCTAGATCTGAGGAATTGGACTTTTTGATCTTCTTCCTCAGACCGAATTTAATTACCCCCAAATACCCCCCTCCCTATCCCATCCTCCCCATCCCTCCTTTTTTCCCCTTTCCTCCCCCTCCCATCCCTCCCTTTTCCCCTATCCCATTTGTAGTTTATGGGATCCTCTCCTCTGGCATTACGGTTTCTAGGAAGGGGGAAGTGTGCCGGGGTTCAACGCACTCTGTGAGGCTCCTCGGGAGTGGTGTAGTTTTCCGTGGAATCTGTATCATCTGGAGGCACCCTGTTCTCTTCCCGGATTTCCAGGAGGGAGGGCGGTGTGTCCTGCAGGTGACGGGTGTATTTCCAGAGGCTGCTTGTTGGTTCTGGGAGGTGGCAGCCGAAGGAGGTACGTTTTGTGGCGGGTATCCGACCGCCCTCTATTCTATCTTCCGAGGTGGTTCTGTAGATGTGAGGTTGCTATCCCGGAGTGCTGGTTTACTGGCGTGAAGGGTAGGGTATGGCACGAGTTTCTTGCTGCATCTGCACTGCTGGCGTTACTGAGGTCCTCTTGGATGAAGGCGGGAACTTACTACCCGTTCATGTCTTCTAGTAACTGTCCCTCTTCTTTTTTTTCTATCCTTCTTTCTTTTTATCTTTAAAATAATAATAAGAAAGAAGTGCCCTTTTTAGTTACTTCATCCTGTTCTGACCTAGCTTCGTTATTGGACCATTCTCCAGATTTCTCTCATACCCCTGTACCTCTTGCTGGTGACACATCATCACCTGCTCCCATTTCTTCTAGTGACTCTACCTCTTGCAAGTCTTTAACTGTGCCTCCATCTTCCACAAATATGGTGCGACAGTTTTCGGATCGCCCCCCTGCCTTAGGTCTTGTCGCCCGTGGTCTTATGCTTAAAAATTCCAGACCATTTGGTGATGACAGTTCTTTGATTTCTACTCATTCCACCCAGAAACGACCTACACGACACCACTTCCTTCACGCACCATGTTTACAATTACACAGTGGATCAAATTCTTTTCCTCACAATCGACGTCTCCAACTGATTATCTTTCAGACCACAGTATTGGTAAAGCTCTTTTATGACACGTTGGCCAAAATATATCCTTCCACGCTCTTCGGAGCAGTGGAATCAAGACCAAGCTCATGATCTTTCCCATCTTACATCCATTGATAATGTTCCTATCAAAGTTCACAAGCACGCTACTCTCAGTTCTTGCTATGGTATGGTGGTCATACCGTGTACCAATGTACAGTGTGATTTTCTGTCTTGCGGTGACGATATTTTAGAACAATTAGCCCTTCAGTACCTTCCGATTCTCAGGGTAGATATATATGTCCTACCCTCTCGCGGGGGGAGACACCTTTCCAGTAATGTCGCCCGCTTAATCATTGACTGTCATGAACTCCCGTCCTCCGTTTATATCACGGGACATTGCCTAGGGGTCCGTAAAATGGTCCCTACACCTCACCTCTTTGGACATCTCGCTAAATACTGCAGGTCTGCGGCGAACTTGTCTCCTAAGCTCATGTCTCTTTGCATTTCTCCGCTGCTTACAATTTCCCAACAGTTCTCCTTTTCGGCCTCGGTGCCTAGTTCTCACCACCTTTCTAACTCTCAAACGAAGGAGGTTAACCCCCCAAATATGGTGATCTCTTCTCCTGTTCCCCGCTAGTGTGGTCTCCTCATCCCCTCTTCCCCAGTTCCCTTCCAGCCTCCTTCCTTTCCTGTTCCACCATTCTTACTTCTACTACTTATTCCCAACCTATTCGAAGCCCCCGTTGGCAATCTGGAAGAGCATATTTTGGACTGACATTCTCATCTTACCGTTTTTTGTGGGGAGCTTTCTTCTTCATCTATTGATGAGCTGGTGAGCCAATTTTCAACCTTAGTTTTGACTTCAGCATCACGTTCTATTTCTCAAACTTCAGGCAGGCATTCTCAAACATGTGTGCCTTGGTGGTCTCCTTCATGTGCTCATGCAGTGCGTTTGAAACGTTCTGCATGGGGCCATTATCGATATAATCGGACCGCAGATCGTCTTTTGGAATTTAAGCGGGCAAGGGCAGTCGCTCGCTGCGTCATACGTGATGCTAAATGCACTTGTTGGTAAGACTACTTTTCTACAGTTGCTTCGACTCTCCCTATGTGTGCGGTTCGGAAGAAGGTACGGAAGTTGTGTAGCAAGGACACTCCGGACCCAGTTTCCGTTTTACAGGTTGCTTGTGTTAGTGATGTGGAACCTCTTGAATTTGCCATGGAAATCGGGATTTATCTTGTCTGTGTCTCCCATGATTCTTGATTTTCTATTATATCGCCAGTTGATATGGAAACCTCACATTTCATTTTCGTAGGCAGCTTGCCATGGTCGGTTGAACCTCCTTAAAATTCTTGCGAATTGTTAGTGGGGAGCAGATCGCGGGACTCTACTCAGTTTGCATTCCGCCCTAGTCTCGTCAAAGCTGGATTATGGCGACCAAGTCTATTCTACGGCTTCTCCTACAACTCATTCGAAGTTATATCCCCTTTATTATCAGAGTCTACGTTTATGTGTTGGTGCCTTTCGTTCATCCCCTCTTGAAAGCCTCTATGCAGAGGCGAATGTTCCTTCCGATCGTCGCAATGGCCAATGCCTTTGTTACTTTGTCCACTCTCATGTCCTTCGAGTTCCTTCTACGTATAGGATGGTATCAGACCTTAGTAGAGGCCCGTTATTTGATCGGCGCCCCGGCTTACTCCGTCCGTTTTCTCTGTCTTCACTCACTCCTGTCTTCTCTCCAGTTGCCTCCTTTGTTTGTTCATGTAGCTTCTGCTATTCCCCTTTCCCTTTGGGAGGTTTCGAAGGCTCGTGTTAGTTCTTCCCGACTGCTGTGCGCCAAAGTTCTCCTACCTACGGCTGCTTCTCGCTCTCTTTTTCTAGATCACTTTGGGTCACATGCTCATGCCGTTGCTGTTCATACAGATGGTTCTAAATCTTTTTGATGGTGTTGGGTTCCCAGAGGTGCTCCCTAACGATGTTCAAGGTCATTTGTTAGACTCAACTAGTATTTTTACTACCTAAATGTATGCGATCCTCATAGCGGTTCTCCGTATTACACGTATGTCTCTTCCAGCGTTTGTGATCGTTTCGTATTCCCTCAGTGCTTTACAGGCCATTAAAGAATTTGATTCCCCTCATCCATTGATCCTGGTATTCAGCTTTGGTTGCTCCATGCGGCTAGCACAAAGATGTCGTTTTCTGTTGGGTCCCTGGACGCATTGATGTGCAGGGTAATGAACAGGTGGACGTTACTTTGCGGTCGGCGGTGCATGATCTTCCGGTTTCCTGTAGAGGTATTCCATTCAGGGATTATCTTACCTTCATCTCTACCCGTCTTCGCAACCGTCGGCAACAACAGTGGTCGGACATGTACCATAACAAACTGCGCTCTATTAAACCGCTTATGGGTATGTGGTCATCTTACCACTGTTGATGCACTTGGGAGACTGTGCTCTCCCATCTCAGCATCGGCCATACTCGCCATACCCATGTGTATCTCATGGAACGACACCTTATTCCTCTCTGAGAGGTTTGATGGGTCCCTATATCGGTTCTTCACTTTCTTGTGGGTTGTCCAGTTTATCAGCGAGCTCGCAGGATTTACCTCCACCGACGCCACCGCCCTACTTCGCTTACCTTATCTTCCCTTCTTGCAGACGGTCCTGCCTTTGACTTATGATCACTGTTTGACTTCGTCAGCAACGGCTTTACTATACGAACTTCGACACATAGCCCCTAACGTCCCTTCCAACCCTTTTCTCCCCTCATGTCTGATCCCCTCTCCATATAAATGTACATCGCCCTGGTACTATTTTCTGCCGCACTGCACTGCATGACTCTTGTCAGTTTAGTGCTTTATTTAATTACAATAACATGAGTAGATATGGCTGGTGTATGGTGATAATGGACCTGATATCAGTCATAATACTTCCCAACAATACATTAGGATACCTTTTCAAATAACTGAGTTTTTATCAAATTGGATGCAATATCCAAATGGCGATAAATTCATATATGCATTCATAAATCTATTTTTATGTAGATGCACAGAAAGTGCAGGCAAAAAAAAAATTTCAACCTGTCACCATCATTACAATCTGTGATAATTCATTCATGAAAAATTTTTACTCCTGTGTTTACTACCTGGGGTTTACCTGGAGAGGGTTTCGAGGGTCAACGCCCCCGCGGCCCGGTCTGAGATCAGGCCTCATGGCGGGTCATGATCTGATCAACCAGGCTGTTACTGCTGGCCGCACGCAAGCTGACGTACGAACCGCAGCCCGGTTGGTCAAGTACTGACTTTAGGTGCCTGTCCAGTGCCTTCTTGAAGACAGCCAGGGGTCTATTGGTAATCCCCCTTATGTAGGCTGGGAAGCAGTTGAACAGTCTTGGGCCCCGGACACTTATTGTGTTATCTCTCAGTGTACCCATGGCACCCCTGCTTTTCATCGAGGGAATGTTGCATCTCCTGCCGAGTCTTTTGCTTTCATAGGGAGTGATTTTCGTGGGCAGTTTGGTACCAATCCCTCCAGGACCTTCCAAGTGTATATTATCATGTATCTGTCACGCCTGCATTCGAGGGAATACAGATCAAGAATCTTCAACCGTTCCCAGTAGTTTAGGTGCCTTTTCGTACTTAAGCTGTATAGCCCTTGTGGCTTAGCGCTTCTTTTTGATTATAATAATAATTTTCGTACTTAAGTGTGCCATGAAAGTTCTTTGTACACTCTCCAGGTCTGCAATGTCGCCAGCCTTGAAGGGGGCCGTTAGTGTACAGCAGTATTCCAGCCTAGAAAGCACAAGCGATATGAAGAGAATCATGGGCTTAGCGTCCCTAGTTTTGAAGGTTCTCATTATCCATCCTATCATTTTCGTAGCAGATGAAGAAGACACATTGTTGTGGTCTTTGATGGCGAGATCCTCTGACATTATCACTCCCAAGTCATTCACATTACCTGTCTTCCCTATTGCTTGGTTAGAATTTGTCGTATACCCTGATACATTTTTAATTTCTTCAAGTTTCCCATATCTGAGTAGTTGAAATTTCTCCTCGTTGAACTTCATATTGTTTTGAGTGGCCCATTCGAAGATTTGGTTGATGTCCGCTTGGAGTCTCGCGGTGTCTTCGATGGAGGTCACTGCCATGGTCGTCTGGGATGTCATCAGTAAATGAAGACACGGAGCTAAGGTTTACATCTCTGTCTATGTCAGAAATGAGGATGAGAAATAGAATGAGAGCAAGTACTGTGCCTTGTGCCATGGTCACACTTGTCGAAAGCTTTTGCAAAGTCTGTGTATACTTCATCTGTATTTTATTTATCCTCTACAGTATCCAGGACCTTGTCATAGTGGTCCAGTAGCTGGGACAGGCAGGAGCGACCTGCTCTAAACCCGTGTTGCCCTGGGTTGTGTAACTGATGGGTATCTAGGTGGTTGACTATCTTGCTTCTTAGAACCCTCTCAAAGATTTTTAATGATATAGGGTGTTAGTGCTATCGGACTGTAGTTTTTTTGCAATTGCTTTACTGCCACCTTTGTGGAATGGAGCTATGTCTGTTGTTTTTAGTGTGTGTGGGATGACCCCTGTGTCCATGCTCCCTCTCCATAAAATGCTGAAGACACGCGATAGGGGCTTCTTGCAGTTCTTGATGAACACGGAGTTCCATGAGTCTGGACCTGGGGCAGAGTGCATGGGCATGTCATTTATTGCCTCTTCAAAGTCATATGGATTTAGAATAATATCCGAGATTTTTGAGATGACCAAATTTTGGGTTTCATTCATAAAGAATTCATTTGGATTGCCGACCCTTAGTCTGGGCAGTGGCTCGCTGAACACTGAGTCATATTGTGACTTTAGTATCTCACTCATTTCTTGGCTGTCGTCTGTGTATGTCCCATCCCGCCTAAGCAGGGACCCAATACTGGATGTTTTTTTACCTTAGATTTGGCATAAGAAAAGAAGTGGGTTTTTTCTATTTCCTTTATGGTTTTTAGTTCTTCCTGTGATTCTTGTCTCCTGTGAGATTCCTTCAGCTTAAGTTCGATATTTGCAATTTCATCGACTAGTGCCTCCCTTCGTATTTCAGATATATTGGCTCCACTGAGCAGCTCTGTGACTCTTCGCCTTCGTCTCTATAGGGAACGTATCTCCCTTTCTAGTTTACACCTTTTCTTTCTTTTTCTTGTAATAAAGTTGGTAGAATTACCGACAATATGTAAAGTAAAAGGACACAAGTGCAACTAATGTGACATTTATTGTGGCAACGTTTCGCTCTCCTGGAGCTTTATCAAGCCATTACAAACAATACATGGACACAGAGGGTATATAAAGGCTCAGAGTGAGGTGAATACTAGTGAGGTACCATTTCGATGTTCACTAGTGGTAGTAGTAGTAGTGGTAGTGACAAAAGTAATACAATATGGTAGAGCAATTAATTCGTACATGAGTAAAAGGATATAAAAGCTATTACTTGGGTAACATAAAAATAGGTTGGACAAATATAAACTCGAATGAGGCAGCTTGTTTCAGTGTTCACTCTCTGTGCTTTGTGTAGTATGACAGGAGAGACTATGTGATGGCAGGGTTTACTGTTTTCAGGAGGATTCTTGCTAAGACTTCGGAGATGGTGAAGCTGCCGTTGTTTTGTTTAATTGTATTCGAAACAGCGATCAGTGCTGATTCGAGGCACTTGCGTCTGCGGAAATTAGTTTCTTTGATCTCTAATTGGGCGTCTCTGAATTTCATGAGATGATTGGAGGAATTTCGGTGTTGTACACAGGCGTTGTTCAGGTTATCGTTCCTACATGCGTAAATGTGTTCATTGAGGCGGGTGTCGAGGTTTCTGGCTGTTTCACCTACGTAAATCTTGTCACAGCCTCCACAGGGTATAGTGTAAACTCCTGCATTGACTGGTTCGTGGTGCTTGGATTTTGTCCTGGTTATATCCTTTATTGAAGTGCTAGAAGCGATGGCGACTCTGGTGTTAGCTTGTGAAAGTGCTTTTGAGACGTTCAGTGCAACCTGACTGTTGGGAAGAATTATAACTTTGCTGGGAGTGGTGTTGATGCGTGGAGAATTTATGATCTGAAGAGCTCTTTTCTTGCAGTCTTTGATGAAAAAAGAAGGAAAATGTAACTCTGTGAATGTTTGGTGAATGTATGTACACTCCTCGTCAAGAAACTCAGGACTACAAATTCGGTATGCTCTTAGGAAAAACCCGATGATGATGCCTCTTTTGGTCTTGGTATCTTGACTGGAATAGAAGTGTGTGAGATCATTTTTATTGGTGGGTTTCCGATAAACTTGAAATCTTAGGTTGTTGTCTACTTTGTGAATGAGGACGTCGAGGAAAGGTAGCTTGTCATTGGACTCTTCTTCTAGTGTAAACTGGATCGCCGGTTCAACTGCGTTGAGCCTTGCCTGAAGATCCCGTACATCAAAACGTTTTGGAGTTATTACGAGGACATCGTCCACGTAACGTAACCAAGTGACGCTTGAAGGGATGATGTTGGCGAAGTGTTCGGACTCTAGGTGTTCCATGTATAAGTTGGCTAGGACGGCACTGATGGGGGACCCCATTCCCATGCCGTAGGTTTGTTTGTAGAGCTTGTTATTGAAAGAAAAACAGTTGAAATTAACACAAAGTTCAATTAAGTCAACAAAATCTCCGGGAGGTAGAGGAAGATTAAGGTCCTGATTGACTTTACGTCGTAGAACCTCGATGGCTTTTTTTGGTAGGTACTTTTGTGAAGAGGGAAGTCACATCCAAACTGCTTAGTTTCTTGTTACGGATGGAGAGGTTACGGATGCGGTTGAGAAGGTCACCTGAGTGTTTAAGATGAGCGGGGCTGATGGTCCCCAGAAGGCAGGAAAGATGTTTGGCAAGAACTCCGGCTAGTTTGTGTGGAGCACTGCCTATTCCTGACGTGATTGGTCTGAGAGGAATATTGTGTTTATGGGTCTTGGGTAAACCATACATGTGTGCTGGTTTAGGGTTGCTTGGTAACAAGTACAGAAGTTTCTTCCCTTCTCTAGTGCGTTTGAGTATTTGTCTGGTTTTGTATAGAAAATCTTTGGTGAGCGTCTCCCACTGTTGAGTGCTGATGGGTTCGTATGTAGATTGATCATTCAAAAGGTCCATCATTTTAGTGTTGTAGTCACTGGTGTTGAGGATGACGACTCCACCTCCTTTGTCGGCGGTGGTGACGATAATGTTGGGGTCGTCGGCGAGGTTCTTAAGGGCAGTGATGTATCGTCTAGGAAGATTAGAAGTAGAAGGTTCACATAAAGCTGCAGTGAGAAGGCCCTGTATATAACCCTTCTGGAAGTTGCTGTCACTGTGTCTATGGTTCCTGGTAACTGGATTAAGTTGATAGTTAGGTTTGCGTATGTTGGTGGTAAATTTGAGACCCAGACTCAGTGCTTGTTTTTCGTAGTCGGTTAAGGTGCGTGACGATAAGTTGTTTATCAGGGATTCACGTCCCATTTCCTTCCATCGACTGTTAGAGCAGAGGTACTGAAGTTTGCGATTGAGTTTGATCTTCTGTTGGAGGTTAGCTGTGGTGACTGTGCTGAGAATATGCTCAGCAGTGTGTTGGTCAATCTGAAGATTGGCCCTCATATTCCTTGCAGTTTCAAAGGTTTCCTTAGCGATGTTAGAAAGTTCTTCGGCACATTCAGTTAAGTAAGCCTGGGTAGCTGGAGAGAAGGGGTGCTTGGAGTTGGAGAGTTGTGCAGGAGTAGACTTAGGGATCACCTTCTCTGCCAGGCAATCTTGTAGGAAGTTGTGTCTGTTGCGATAGCTGTGAGCACGAAGAAGGGTGTCCAAATAACGTCTGCATGAAACGTCCATTATGTTGCGGAGTCCGACAGATTGTAATAAAGTTGGTAGAATTACCGACAATATGTAAAGTAAAAGGACACAAGTGCAACTAATGTGACATTTATTGTGGCAACGTTTCGCTCTCCTGGAGCTTTATCAAGCCATTACAAACAATACATGGACACAGAGGGTATATAAAGGCTCAGAGTGAACAACGCCTGTGTACAACACCGAAATTCCTCCAATCATCTCATGAAATTCAGAGACGCCCAATTAGTGATCAAAGAAACTAATTTCCGCAGACGCAAGTGCCTCGAATCAGCACTGATCGCTGTTTCGAATACAATTAAACAAAACAACGGCAGCTTCACCATCTCCGAAGTCTTAGCAAGAATCCTCCTGAAAACAGTAAACCCTGCCATCACATAGTCTCTCCTGTCATACTACACAAAGCACAGAGAGTGAACACTGAAACAAGCTGCCTCATTCCAGTTTATATTTGTCCAACCTATTTTTATGTTACCCAAGTAATAGCTTTTATATCCTTTTACTCATGTACGAATTAATTGCTCTACCATATTGTATTACTTTTGTCACTACCACTACTACTACTACCACTAGTGAACATCGAAATGGTACCTCACTAGTATTCACCTCACTCTGAGCCTTTATATACCCTCTGTGTCCATGTATTGTTTGTAATGGCTTGATAAAGCTCCAGGAGAGCGAAACGTTGCCACAATAAATGTCACATTAGTTGCACTTGTGTCCTTTTACTTTACATATTGTCGGTAATTCTACCAACTTTATTACAATCTGTCGGACACCGCAACATAATGGACATTTCATGCAGACGTTATTTGGACACCCTTCTTCGTGCTCACAGCTATCGCAACAGACACAACTTCCTACAAGATTGCCTGGCAGAGAAGGTGATCCCTAAGTCTACTCCTGCACAACTCTCCAACTCCAAGCACCCCTTCTCTCCAGCTACCCAGGCTTAATTAACTGAATTTGCCGAAGAACTTTCTAACATCGCTAAGGAAACCTTTGAAACTGCAAGGAATATGAGGGCCAATCTTCAGATTGACCAACACACTGCTGAGCATATTCTCAGCACAGTCACCACAGCTAACCTCCAACAGAAGATCAAACTCAATCGCAAACTTCAGTACCTCTGCTCTAACAGTCGATGGAAGGAAATGGGACGTGAATCCCTGATAAACAACTTATCGTCACGCACCTTAACCGACTACGAAAAACAAGCACTGAGTCTGGGACTCAAATTTACCACCAACATACGCAAACCTAACTATCAACTTAATCCAGTTACCAGGAACCATAGACACAGTGACAGCAACTTCCAGAAGGGTTATATACAGGGCCTTCTCACTGCAGCTTTATGTGAACCTTCTACTTCTAATCTTCCTAGACGATACATCACTGCCCTTAAGAACCTCGCCGACGACCCCAACATTATCGTCACCACCGCCGACAAAGGAGGTGGAGTCGTCATCCTCAACACCAGTGACTACAACACTAAAATGATGGACCTTTTGAATGATCAATCTACATACGAACCCATCAGCACTCAACAGTGGGAGACGCTCACTAAAGATTTTCTATACAAAACCAGACAAATACTCAAACGCACTAGAGAAGGGAAGAAACTTCTGTGCTTGTTACCAAGCAACCCTAAACCAGCACACATGTATGGTTTACCCAAGACCCATAAACACAATATTCCTCTCAGACCAATCACGTCAGGAATAGGCAGTGCTCCACACAAACTAGCCGGAGTTCTTGCCAAACATCTTTCCTGCCTTCTGGGGACCATCAGCCCCGCTCATCTTAAACACTCAGGTGACCTTCTCAACCGCATCCGTAACCTCTCCATCCGTAACAAGAAACTAAGCAGTTTGGATGTGACTTCCCTCTTCACAAAAGTACCTACCAAAAAAAGCCATCGAGGTTCTACGACGTAAAGTCAATCAGGACCTTAATCTTCCTCTACCTCCCGGAGATTTTGTTGACTTAATTGAACTTTGTGTTAATTTCAACTGTTTTTCTTTCAATAACAAGCTCTACAAACAAACCTACGGCATGGGAATGGGGTCCCCCATCAGTGCCGTCCTAGCCAACTTATACATGGAACACCTAGAGTCCGAACACTTCGCCAACATCATCCCTTCAAGCGTCACTTGGTTACGTTACGTGGACGATGTCCTCGTAATAACTCCAAAACGTTTTGATGTACGGGATCTTCAGGCAAGGCTCAACGCAGTTGAACCGGCGATCCAGTTTACACTAGAAGAAGAGTCCAATGACAAGCTACCTTTCCTCGACGTCCTCATTCACAAAGTAGACAACAACCTAAGATTTCAAGTTTATCGGAAACCCACCAATAAAAATGATCTCACACACTTCTATTCCAGTCAAGATACCAAGACCAAAAGAGGCATCATCATCGGGTTTTTCCTAAGAGCATACCGAATTTGTAGTCCTGAGTTTCTTGACGAGGAGTGTACATACATTCACCAAACATTCACAGAGTTACATTTTCCTTCTTTTTTCATCAAAGACTGCAAGAAAAGAGCTCTTCAGATCATAAATTCTCCACGCATCAACACCACTCCCAGCAAAGTTATAATTCTTCCCAACAGTCAGGTTGCACTGAACGTCTCAAAAGCACTTTCACAAGCTAACACCAGAGTCGCCATCGCTTCTAGCACTTCAATAAAGGATATAACCAGGACAAAATCCAAGCACCACGAACCAGTCAATGCAGGAGTTTACACTATACCCTGTGGAGGCTGTGACAAGATTTACGTAGGTGAAACAGCCAGAAACCTCGACACCCGCCTCAATGAACACATTTACGCATGTAGGAACGATAACCTGAACAACGCCTGTGTACAACACCGAAATTCCTCCAATCATCTCATGAAATTCAGAGACGCCCAATTAGTGATCAAAGAAACTAATTTCCGCAGACGCAAGTGCCTCGAATCAGCACTGATCGCTGTTTCGAATACAATTAAACAAAACTACGGCAGCTTCACCATCTCCGAAGTCTTAGCAAGAATCCTCCTGAAAACAGTAAACCCTGCCATCACATAGTCTTTCCTGTCATACTACACAAAGCACAGAGAGTGAACACTGAAACAAGCTGCCTCATTCGAGTTTATATTTGTCCAACCTATTTTTATGTTACCCAAGTAATAGCTTTTATATCCTTTTACTCATGTACGAATTAATTGCTCTACCATATTGTATTACTTTTGTCACTACCACTACTACTACTACCACTAGTGAACATCGAAATGGTACCTCACTAGTACTACACCTCACTCTGAGCCTTTATATACCCTCTGTGTCCATGTATTGTTTGTAATGGCTTGATAAAGCTCCCGGAGAGCGAAACGTTGCCACAATAAATGTCACATTAGTTGCACTTGTGTCCTTTTACTTTACGTTTCTTTTTCTTAATGGAATGTGTCTTGAGCAGACCTCTAAATCCACAGAATTCATATTTTCAAGGCAAATGTTTGGATCCGTGTTGTTTAATATATCTTCCCAACTTGTTTCATTTAGGACATGGTTTACTTGATCCCATTGTATGTTTATGTTATTGAAATTGAATTTCGCGATGAGACCTTCATGATTGCTCACATTTTGCTGGACAGGAGCCCTGTCCATTCATGTCTGTACCTCTATTGTGTTGTGATCTGAATGTATTGTCTTTGATACAGTTATATTACGAATCAGATCGTCATTGTTAGTGAAGATTAGGTCCAGCGTATTTTCTAGTCTTGTAAGCTCTACTATTTGCTGGTTTAAGTTGAATTTGGTGCAGAGATTTAATAGTTCATGTGTGTGAATTTTCTTCTGAGCTGCCTCCCGAGGTGATTTCTGCTAAAACATTGTTTGCTATACTCATCCATTTTAGGTGTCTCAAGATAAAGTCTCCTGGTAGTAAGATGTTTGGGGCAGGAGTTGTGAGATTTTTCAGACAGTGGTCAATTTTCTCGAGCTGCTCCTGGAATTGCTGGGAAGTTGCATCTGGAGGCTTGTATACTACCACAATGACAAGGTTAAATATCAAAATGGTATACAATACCGACAGGTTGGTAGATAAGATACATAGGCAACATTTAGGCAACTTCATTCCGAAACGTTTCGCCTACACAGTAGGCTTTTTCAGTCGAGTACAGAAAGTAGGCAGGAGCAGTAGAGATGTGAAAACGATGTAATCAGTCCATCACCCTTAAAGTCGTAGATTTGAGGTTGTCAGTCCCTCAGCCTGGAGAAGTTCTGTTCCAAAGTCTGGAACTATCTGAAGATCAAGCGACAGTGTTGAAACTTAAATACTGTCGGAAGGAGAGGTGCAGAGTAGTAGTAGTGAGAATGTAGCCACTGAGAGGTCACGTCCTTCTCAGATCAAACAATTCTCACTTGAAAAAGTTGTCCAATGTATTTTCTGTACCAAGATGCCATTGTGTTGAAGTGTTTGACAGAGTGAATATCGTCTTAATATCTCTACTGTTCCTGCCTACTTTCTGTATTCGACTGAAGAAGCCTACTGTGTAGGCGAAACGTTTCGGAATAAAGTTGTCTAAATGTTGCCTATGTGTCTTACCTACCAATGACAAGGTTTTCGTTTTCACTCTTCACCGCCCAAACATCAACTACATCACTTGAGGTGTTTAGTAGTTCTGTGCAAATGAGCGACTCTGTGACATACAGGCCAAACCTCCCCCCTCCCTTTGTTGCCTGTTTAATCTGTCGCATCGGGATCTGTCGCATATGGGATCCATCTTTCGTTGTCATAATGATCCTTTATGTGGGTCTCTGTGAATGCTGCAAACATTGCATTTGACTCCATGAGCAGTCCCTTGATGTAAGGAATTTTGTTGTTTTTTGACGGTTTTAGACCCTGTATGTTTGCAAAGACAAATATCGTTGTATTGGTGATATTTAGGGAGGTTTTATTTGCTGGTTCTAATATCTGTTGTTCTGGAGTGGAGGCCAATGTCCGTGTCTCTGCTCCAGAAGTGTTTTCAGTTGGTGTAGGATTATTGTCATTTCTTGCCAGTCTTCTTTCCCTTCTGGCCCTAGAAAACCTCTTTCCCTGGAGAGGTTGTGGCTCCTCTCTTTTGTTTTCCATAGTCTGGCTGGTCTGTGTCTTCTAGTCCCCTTTGGATGATGTGCCTGGCAGTGTACATTGTAGCATTTTCTTTCATTAATTGATGAGTGACACATTTCTGGGTGAAATAAGTTCCAAGAAATGAAGTTGCACTCTTCTGTTGTCATGTGGGTGCGGCATTTTTGGGGATGGCTCATAGGTGCATGTCTCACCTGTTTTACCAGATACACATTGATTGTAATTCTGTTTGCTAGGATTTATTGTAGCTGTGTTCGCTGCTGGTGCATTTATTTTTCCTGTTTCCTCCCTATCTTTCACCCCTGTATGGACATCAGTGCTTTCACCAGGTTTTGCTGGTAGTGTGTCGGTGCTATTCCCTGAGGCATCATCCCATTTTGATCCATCTCCAGCAGTATCTCTATTTTGAACCTCTGTGGACTGAATAACGTTGTCGTCACTGTCCTCCAGGACAACATTAGTACTCTCACGAGCATTGTCTTTTAAGACATCACTAGAACCCTCTGGATCACTGTCCTCGTTTTAAAAAACTGGGATAGTGAAATGGAGATTGATTAAAAGCACACCATCCAACATGGTTGGTGTTTACTAGGACTCATGTACTCTATGCCTTGTTTCATTCACTGGACAAACTGGTAAACCTCTGGAAACTGGATTAGCCCAGCACCAGTATTCAATCAGAACAGGTGAGTCGCATGGTGTCTTCAACTATATCTTTACTTGCATTCACCCTTTGGGGTGGACAGCTTCTCAAATCATTGTACCCAACAGTTCTGTCATGGAAATAAATGTAATTGAGTCTTTGCTCTTGAAATAGTATAGAAATGCCTTGTACAAATCAGGTCATGGGTTGTTCAAACTATCTAGTGGAGTCTACTGTGCACAATCGTAAGTAGGAGTGCTGTACAAAATCACTGTATTGCTTATTTTGCTACGGGACCTTGTCAGTATTGTGGGACGTTAGACCCTCTTCAAAGGGGCAGGGGGCTCTTGCCGAGGTGAAGAGGCTCTTGGTCTGAGGAATTTTACCTTTCAGTACTCTTCCTCCGACCGAACCTAATTACCCTCCACTCCCCTCCCCTTTCTCTGTCCCTTCCTTCACATCCCTCCCTCCCCATTGCTCCCCTTCTTCCCTTACCTTTCCTTTCCCTTTCCTATTTTGAGCCTTTGGGGTTCTTTTCTCAAGCATTCTAGTTCCTAGGTAGAGGGAAGGGTACTGTGGTCCATCTCACTCCATAGAGGTCCATGGTAGTGGTGTAGTTTGCCATGGAAACTGGATCACCTGGGGATGTCTCAGGTGTTTTTCAGGTGATGGGTGTATATCTGGAGGCTGCCTGTCGAATTCCGGGAGATGGTGACTGAAAGAGGTATGCTTTGTATCCGACTGCCCTCATTTGGTCCACTGAGGTATCTCTTTAGATGTGAGGTTGCTATCCCGGATTGCTGGTTTACTGACATCTGCAGGTCCTCTTGGGCACAAAGGGGATTTACAGCCCTTTCATTCCTCCAAGGAGTTATTCCTTTACGTTCTCCCCTTTTTTCGTTTTTCCTATTTTTTTTAAGAAAAAAGAAAAATGTGATATAACCATGAAGTCCCAGATCCATGAAACTGCTCATCCCAGGCCTTTTTCTGCTGATGCATCTTGTGCTGACACTATCTTCATTACTGGATCATTCTTTGGACCTTTCTAATGCATCTGTACCTTCTGCTGTTGACGTTTCGTCACCCTCTCCAGATACCGAGGTTCTGTCTGACTCCTTTAATACATCCGACCTCTGCACGTCTTTGACCATGCTTCCGGCTTCTCCCCCTATGGTGTGACGATTTTCAGATCGCCTGTCCATCTCAGGACAGACTATCTCCAGTCCCACACCTAAACGACCTGATTACAATACTACGATTACCTCTCACTCTGTCCAGAAAAGACCAGCACGACACTTACTGCCCTAACACGCTATATTTCAAAGTACACAATGGACTAAGTTTTTCACTCTGTAACCGACATCTCTTACTGATTGTCTTTCTGATCATAGCATCAGAAAGACCTTCCTGCGGCATGTTGTTTAAAATATTTCATTTCATGCTCTGAAGAGTCGTTCTCTTAAGAGCGATGCTCTTAAGAGTGCTACAAAATGCTAGCTAGGCTACCAATCTTTACTTTCTTACCTTCATCGACGATAATCCTGTCACAATTCGTAAACGCATTTCTCTCAGTTCTTGCAGTGGTACTGTAGTTCTGTCTCATACCATTGTTCAGCGTGATTTCGAGATATGTGATGCTGAAGTAACTTGAGCTCCAAGACTTCCCAATTTTCAAAGTGGACACTTGTGTACTACCTGCCAGCGGGCGAAGACACTTCCCCTGCAATGTAGCTCGCTTAACTTTTGACTGTCGAGAACTTTCATCGTTAGTTTATATTGCGGACATCGTCTCAAAGTCCGAGAGCTGTTCCCTACACCAGAACAGTGCAGAAATTGCTGGCGCTTTAGCCATATAGCGATAATTTTGCAGGTCCATGACAGAATGCCCAGTCTGTGGTGCTGCCTACCTTATAAATACATCTTGCAGACTGCCTACCTCTTGCAGGCTTATTCTTGTCATTGCCAAGTTTACCAATGAAAACGGGAAAGTCGTTGTCTGAAAGAGAAAGAATGTTTCACATATGCCATGGCAGTCTCTCATCTCCGACTCCAGGGAAGATTTCCATGACTTTCTTATTCTAAAGTTGTTAAGAGGCCTCCAACCTCGGTAGTGCTTACTTCCACGACCTCTTCTAGTTTCACAACTTCCTCAGTCATCTCTGTCTCTTTTCCACTCCTGGCTTCCAGAGTCCCTACCTCAATGCATCATACATTTCTTGAATCTTCATCTTCTCACTCGCATCTGTCTATGTCTACTTTTCTATGTCGTACTTCTCCAGAATCTAAAACGTCCCCAAAATTTAAATCTTCTTTAACTCTTCCTTCTCTTATCCTTTCCCCCAAAATTTTTACTTTCCAGTCTATGTACCTAATTTTTTTTTCCTCTAGTTCTGTTACGAGTGTGAAGGTTCATTCTCTCCCTTGTACAGTCCCCTCCTCTCCTGTCCCCTCCCAAGTTTCTTACCAAGTTAACTCTACCCTCTCATCCCTCCCCTTCTTTGGTAATTTACATCACCTCTTCAGTCTTTACTCACCCTCCATTGTATCTCTGATATCGTACTACATTCAACTTCATCTGAAACACTTGAAGCTATTTCCAAATATATTGAAGAGACAAAACCATCGATGGACAATGATCCACCTCCCATCGCTCCTCCTCCTCACTCGTCCAAACCATCTACACAGCTTTGCTTTATTGTTTTCCGCTACCTCAACATGCCGACCTTGCTACCCTACCTTACTAGTCCGTAGACACCTACTGCTTCATGTTACCAGTATACTTCTCACAAATCATG
Source organism: Cherax quadricarinatus (assembly GCF_038502225.1). Classification (NCBI taxonomy): domain Eukaryota; kingdom Metazoa; phylum Arthropoda; class Malacostraca; order Decapoda; family Parastacidae; genus Cherax; species Cherax quadricarinatus. The sequence continues at coordinate 20,241,296 of NC_091368.1, forward strand.
ACTTCTTTACAGTGGAGTATTCGAGGCCTCAGGGGTAACCATGGTGAGCTTCAGGTGTTGCTCTCCCAGTTTTCCCGTTTGTGTCTGCTTACAAGAACTTCGCTGTTATCCATCCCGTCTCGGGCTACGTTATATTACATTCATCGGATCCTTTTCCCGATGGAACTTTCATTAAAAGTGTACTTTTTGTATACACTGCTATATCACGCCATTAGATCTTTGTTCATACTTCGCTGCATTATACTGCAGCACGCATCTACTTGAACAAGTGGTGTACAGTCTGTTCTTTATATCTCTCCCCTTCTCGAGCATAATCTATTGGACAGATAATGTTGGAGAAGGGGAGAGATATACAGAACAGACTGCATTTCTAGTTTCTTCCTTACTGCCACCTATTGTATTATTAGTTAATTTTAATGTTCATCATTTCCTCTGGGGGTCTTACTGTGACTCTTGTGGTGATCAGTTAATGGCTCTTCTCACTTCTCCATTTTTTAAATACAGGTACTCCCACTAATTTTGACCTTCGCACTCAATCTCTCTCTTTCATTGGTCACTCAGTTTTCTCTTGATTTTACCTGCTCTGTACTCCCAGATCTACATGATAGTGAACATTTCCCTATCCTCCTTACTTCCCATTCATATTCTCACCCTCGTAGCCCACGTTGGCATTTCAATTTGAAGGAGCAAATTGGGACATGTACTCGCACCAAACTGCTTTTAGTGAAGATTCTTCATCGTCCTCCACTGAGGAGCTATTACACTTTCTTTCAACCTCAGTATTAACTGCAGCTTCACATTTTATACCTCAATCTTCAAGCAGTCATTCTCAGTAATGCTTGCCTTGGTGGTCTCCTGCTTGTGCTCGTGCAGTAGTTTGCAAGGTGGTTCATGGGGTAGTTATCGTTACAACAGGGCCACAGAGCGTCTCCTTGATTTTAAGCTGGCGGGAGTGGTCGCCCGACGTGTCGTCCGTGAAGCTTCACGCACTTTTTGGCAGAATTACGTTTCTAACGTTACTTCGGCATCCTCTTTGAGTGCAGTTTGAAAAAAGTATGGAAACTGAGTGGCAAGTTCTCTCCAGACCCGGCTCCCGTTTTTCGGGTTGTCGGTGGCACTGTTGCAAACACTCTTGAAGTTGCCAAGTACATCGGAAATCATCATGTCCGTAACTCTAAAGGGTTCCATCTATGCCCCTCGTTTCTTTCCTCCAAGCCTGCCAGAGAATTATTGTCCTTGGACTTTTTTTTCCTAGTAGAGCCTTATAATGTGCCTTTTATACTTTTAGAACTAGACTCAACGCTTTCCGCTTGCCGATCATCGACAGCTGGGCCTGATGGCATTCATATTTGCATGCTTTAGCATTTGCATCCTTCAGTCCTTACTGTCCGTTTGTGGAAATCTGCCATTCTTCTGCCTTTTCGTAAACCAGATATTTCGGGACATGATACCTCCCACTATCATCCCATTACTCTTATTAATGCAGTTTGCAAGGTCTGGTAAATAGACGTTTGATGTGGTATTTAGAGAGAGACAACAGTAGTAAGGCTTGTCAATATGACTGTCGTAAGGACAACTCTACTGTTGACCTCTTACTACACTTAGATATGTATGTTCGTATTGACTTTCCTAGTAACCACTTAGTTATGGCAGTCTTTTTTAATGTTGAAAAGGCATATAACACTACTTGGAGGTATAACATCTTGGCTCAAGCCAACTCATTAAGCCTCCGAGGCAATCCGCCATTTTTCCTTACAAACTTCTTATCTGAGAGACATTTCTACGTTCGAGTTAATTATTTGCTTTCCCCGGACCTTGTCCAAGATGAATGTGTCCTTAGCACCATGCTTTTTCTCCATGCTATAAATGATCTGACATCCATTATCCCATCTAATATTTGGCCATCACACTATGTGATGACCAAATATTAGATGGGAGACCATGAGTAGTGGCCCCATTGGACAACAGCTCATGGGCTTAAATTTTCTTTTGCTAAAACACGCCAAATTACTTTCACCAGATTTCGAATCGTCCCTGATGTTCCATTGTATCTGTTTGGCTCACGTGATACGGTCAGATTTCTCGGCCTTCTGTTTGATCGTCAGTTGTTCTGGAAACCTCACATGACCTTCCTGAAAAATTCTTGCCGTAGCCGGCAGAACCTCCTTAAAACCTTCTCTCATCTTTCATGGGGGCGAATCGTTGAATTCTCCTTCGACTGCATTCAGCATTCAGCCATAATTTTATCGAAGCTAGAGTATGGTGACCAGATATATTCTGCGGCCTCTCCTGTAACTCTTCCCAAACTCGATCCCATTAAATATCAGGGGTTTCATAGCTTTTCGTTCCTCACCTGGCGAGAGCCTCTATGCAAAGGCGAATGTTCCATCCTTGAACGATCGTCGTAATGCTCCATGCCTGCGCTATTTTGTCCGCTCTCATGACCTTCATGGTCCTTCTACATACAGGATAGTAACGGACGCTAGCAGAGGTCCATCATTTGTTCGCCTCCCCTGTTTACTCCGTCCCTTTTCTCCTCGTCGTCCCTCGCTCTTGTCTTTAATCAGTTATCCCCCTTTATATGCTCATCTATTTTCTAATTTTTCACTTCCCCTTGGGAGGTTCCGACAGTTCGTGTCTGTTCTTCCCCACTGCCATGAGCAAAGGCACAAATCCCTACAGTTGCTTCTCGCTCTCTTTTTCTTAATCAATTCCGGTCTCATTCTCATGCTGTCGCAGTATACACTGATGGTTCTAAATCTTCTGATGGTGTCAGGTTTGCAGCTGTGTTTCAAGACTGTGTAGTGAGAAGTCATTTATTAGACTCGGCTGGCATTTTTACAGCTGAATTGTATGCCAATCTTATGGAAATTATCCATAGTGTGTCTGTTCTTACTTCAACGTCTGTAATTATATCAGACTCCTTTAGTGATTTACAAGCTATTAAAAAATTTGATTCACCTCACCCCCTAGTTCTTCGTGTACAACTTTAGCATAAACAAACAAATCGTTTTCTGTTGGGTCCCTGGTCATGTTGACGTTCGTGACCTCCCAGTTTCATATAGAGGTATTCCATTCTCGGACTGTTTTGCTGCAATCTCTACTCACCTTCACAACCGTTGGCAACAACGTTCGTCTGATATGATACATAACAAATTACATTCTATCAAACCAAGTTTAAGTTTCTGGCCGTCTTCTTGTCATCGATGCCGGGGTTAGGAGACTACACTCTCCGTCTTCGCATCCGCCAGTCATCTTACTCAGGGGTATCTCATAGATAGGTGCCCTGTTCCACTCTGTGAGAATTGTCTGGTTCCATTTTCAATTTCCCACATTCTAATGGACAGTCCTGTCTATCAACGAGCACGAAGAATTTTCCTGCAATGTCGTCACCACTCCAACGCCCTCACTTTATCTTCCTTCCTCGCCGACGGACCCACCTTTAACACAGACTCCCTCTTTGACTTTTTGAAAGTAACTGATTCATTACACAAACTTTGATCATCCTTCGTTTAGCACTGCTCACAGCGCTTTCTAACTCTCCCTCTTCTATCCTCACCACCCTTGCTACTCTCTCATCCTGCACTACCCCTTGCGCTGCTCTGCTGTATAACCCTCAAGGGTTTATCGCTACTTTTTTATTATAATAATAATATAACGTTAAACAGGTGTTCTTCACACCTGTTTGGTAAGACACATATGCAACAGTTAGGTATCTTTATTTCGAAACGTTTCGCCTACACAGTAGGCTTCTTTAGTCGAGTACAGAAAAGTTGGTAGAAGCAGAAGAGATGTGAAGACGATGTAATCAGTCCATCACCCTTGAAGACGGAGTTTTGAGGTGGTCAGTCCCTCAGCCTGGAAAAAGAGTATTTGTTCCATAGTCTGAAACAATGTATAGTTGAAGTAACAGTTTACCTGGAGTTTACCTGGAGAGAGTTTCGGGGGTCAACGCCCCCGCGGCCCGGTCTGTGACCAGGCCTCCTCCATATGCAGAAAATTTCGGGAAGTTTAACGCCCCGTACAATGAGACTTTGCCACTGTCGATCCTCAGTTTCTCTTATTCCGATCCTGGGGGTATACTATAACATATAAACAATAATAGGAATCCCATTCAGTAACAGCTGTTGAAGATTGAGACACTTATGCAGCATATGGGAATCTTTATTCAGGAAACGTTTCGCCACACAGTGGCTTCATCAGTCCAATACAAAGAGGAAGGCGTAAGGAGAGGAGGAGTATGAGGTAATCAGTCCCTCAGCCTGGAGTCGATGTGTTCAGTCCATCAATCTTGATGGACTGAACACAACTATTTGTAGGTGGAAACAACCCAAGAGTGCAAGGCAGGAGAATCTATCACCACTGAGATACTAGTAATGGGAGACAGGAGTTCCTAGAATTTCTCAAAATATTCAAGTGAAGGTGACTGCAACTCTCATATATAGCAACATACCCAAGGCGCCCAGGATAACCCAAGAATGTCAAGGGAGGGACTTGTAGCTAAGAGAGTTTAAGTGATAAGATATATTCAGTGTTATTAAAACATCTAGATTTGGAGGTGAATAGTTACATTAACTAAGACGTGCAGGGTAGATTAGTATGAGAGATAAGTCTTGAACATCTGTGATATTAGATATTAAAATAATCATGATGTAAATTGAGACACATGCAACATCTGGGTATCTTTATTGTAGACGTGCCTCCATCCAGTGGCTTTATCAGTACAGATTCTAGGACATAACTTGAAGACGGTAGAACTATATACACAAGATGAGGTAATCAGTCCCTCAGCCTTGGAGTTGGTGTGAAGAGCACCGTAGCCGTAAAGATTCTAGAGCAGAGGCAAGAAGGCTGGCGCCAGGTGGAGTGGGGTGGGTAGCAGACTATGCCCTCGTCTGCTTTCCGTCTTACTCCACCTGACGCTAGTATATAAACGCCTGTGCACCAAATTCTTCAAGACTACGGTGGTCTTCACACCAACTCCAAGGCTGAAGGGTTGATTACCTCATCTTTTGTATAAAGTTTTACTGCCTTCAAATTATGTCCTAGAATCTGTACTGATAAAGCCACTGGATGGCGAGACGCCTACAATAAAAATACCCAGATGTTGCACATGTGTCTCAGTTTTCATATTGTCCGTACTGTATACCATTCTTATAAAATAATCATAATACTAAGGAAAAAAATATGTAATAAGGAATATGGAAAGCCAAGGAATATTAAGGAACGCTTAGCATTTCACATGGAATAGTCATCATGGTATCTGGGAACCTCGGAGGTCATCTCCAACAGCCGTACAACACACGGGGGATTGAGGAGACAGGACGCGTCGGTGATGGGATGGTGCCTGACTGCCCTTCCGAGGCACGCACGCACACACACACACACACACACACACACACACACACACACACACACACACACACACACACACACACACACATTTGCATTTTCTTGGACTGCAAGAAGGCGTTTGACACAGTACCACACAAGAGATTAGTGCTAAAACTGGAGGACCAAGCAGGGATAACAGGGAAGGCACTACAATGGATCAGGGAATACTTGTCAGCAAGACAGCAGCGAGTCATGGTACGGGGCGAGGTATCAGAGTGGGCACCTGTGACCAGCGGGGTCCCACAGGGGTCAGTCTTAGGACCAGTGCTGTTTCTGGTATTTATGAACGGCATGACGGAAGGAATAGACTCCGACGTGTCCCTGTTTTCACATGACGTGAAGTTGATGAGAAGAATTCATTCGATCGAAGACCAGGTAAAACTACAAAGGGATCTGGACAGGCTGCAGAATTGGTCCAACAATTGGCTCCTGGAGTTCAACCCCACCAATTGCAAAGTAATGAAGATTGGGGAAGGGCAAAGAAGACCGCAGACTGAGTACAGTCTAGGGGGGCCAGAGACTACAAATCTCACTCAAGGAAAAAGATCTTGGGATGAGTATAACACCAGGCACATCTCCTGAAGCGCACATCAACCAAATAACTGCTGCAGCATATGGGCGCCTAGCAAACCTCAGAACAGCATTCCGACATCTTAATAAGGGATCGTTCAGGACCCTATACACCGTGTACGTTAGGCCCATATTGTAGTATGCGGCACCAGTCTGGAACCCTCACCTAGCCAAGCACGTAAAGAAACTAGAGAAAGTACAAAGGTTTGCAACAAGACTAGTCCCAGAGTTAAGAGGTATGTCCAACGAGAAGAGGTTAAGGGAAATCAACCTGACGACACTGGAGGACAGGAGAGATAGGGGTAACATGATAACGACATACAAAATACTGAGAGGAATTGACAAGGTGGACAAAGACAGGATGTTCCAGAGATGGGACACAGCAACAAGGGGACACAGTTGGAAGTTAAAGACACAGATGAATCACAGAGATGTTAGGAAGTATTTCTTCAGCCACAGAGTAGTCAGGAAGTGGAATAGTTTGGGAAGCGATGTAGTGGAGGCAGGATTCATACATGGCTTTAAGCAGAGGTATGACAAAGCTCTCGGTTCAGGGAGAGTGACCTAGTAGCGACCAGTGAAGAGGCGGGCCCAGGAGCTTGGATTCGACCCCTGCAACCTCAACTAGGTGAGTACAACTAGGTGAGTACACACACACACACACACACACACACACACACACACAATCTTCAAAACATCCCTGGAAACTGGGCAACTACCTGAGGTATGGAAGACGGCAAATGTTGTACCCATATTTAAAAAAAGGAGACAGAAAAGAAGCACTAAGCTATAGACCTGTGTCATTGACGTGTATAGTATGCAAAGTCATGGAGACAATTACCAGGAGGAGAGTGGTGGAGCACCTGGAATGGAACAAGTTTATAAACGTCAACCAGCACGGATTTATGGAAGGCAAATCCTGTGCAACAAACCTACTGGAGTTTTATGATAAAGTAACAGAAGTAAGACACGAGAGAGAGGGGTGGGTTGATTGCATCTTCTTAGACTGCAAGGCCCTCGAAACAGTTCCTCACAGAAGATTGATGCAGAAGCTAGAGGATCAGGTGCGTATATAGGAAGGGCGCTGCAATGGATTAGAGAATACCTGACTGGGAGGCAACAAGGAGTCATGGTACGTGATGAGGTATCACAATGCGCGCCTGTGACGACCGGGATCCCACAGGGGTCAGCCCTGGGACCAGTGCTATTCTTGATATATGTGAATAACATGATGGAAGGGATGGACTCAAATGTGCCCCTGTTTGCAGACGATGTGAAGTTAATGAGGAGAATAAAATCAAATGTGGACAGGCTGGACGCGTGGTCCAGCAACTGGCTCCTAGAATTTAACCCCGCTAAATGTAAAGTCTTGAAGATCGGGTAAGAGCAAAGAAGACCGCAGACAATGCGATGGATTAAAACGTTTTAATCCATGGCATCGACAGAAGTTTCAAATTTACAGTCTACATGAAGACCATCAATGTGTCATCATACATTCATTATTAGTCCAATCATGAATCTATAGGGCTAAAAGGAGTATTTTCCTTTCATTGTTCCTGAGAAGTCTGCGTATCTGCAGTCCTGAGTATTTAGATGATGGAATCAACAAGATATTTAGCATAGCCATAAAACTGAGATAGGCACTACTGTCAGCTGGCAAGACTTTCCACAGGACTGAACCTACGGAAAAGCCTGACCGGAAAAATGTATTGGTCTTGCCATACAATGACAATTTGGTCTGCCTGCGGGAGACACTGAAGAAACTCAGTATAAATCTGACTTTCAAAAACACTGGGACAGTGAAACAGAGATTTATTAGAAACACACCACCTAATATATATATAATATATATATATATATATATATATATATATATATATATATATATATATATATATATATATATATATATATATATATATATATATATGCAAAACAACCACTCTGAAAGAATAGAGAAATTCCAAGCGCTTTCGTGACTACTCACATTATCAAGGAACTATGAAAGTAAAGCATCCAAGGAAGCTATATAAGGGGTCCGGCCAGCACCTCACTATCAGATCCCACAACGGTTAAACACCTGACGCGCGCCGACGCAACTTGGATAGGTCCTTGGCACAACTCACCCACAAACTATTCTACCCAAGAAAATTTAAAAATTATTATTTGTCCAGTGTACTAAATTCTTCCCAAATTCTATTAATTATAAATGGATCTAATTTATATAAACCAAAGGAAATATTCATATTATATATATATATATTATATATATATACATATAGATATATATATATATATATATATATATATATATATATATATATATATATATATATATATATATATATATACACACACACACACACACACACACACAAAGTACAACCACGGAAAAAACAGTAATTTCAATAAAATTATAATAAGTCTGCTCAAAGGCAAATATGAATTAATTAAAAAAATTAAATCCAGTAATCCATCTTTACCGTATGTGTATAAATTAAAAAATTATTATTTGTCCAGTGTACTAAATTCTTCCCAAATTCTATTAATTATAAATGGATCTAATTTATATAAACCAAAGGAAATATTCATATTATATATATATATATATATATATATATATATATATATATATATATATATATATATATATATATATATATATACACACACACACACACACACACACACACACACACACACACACACACACACAAAGTACAACCACTGAAAAAACAGTAATTTCAATAAAATTATAATAAGTCTGCTCAAAGGCAAATATGAATTAATTAAAAAAATTAAATCCAGTAATCCATCTTTACCGTATGTGTATGGATTATTCCAATTAATCCAGGTAATCCAGTTAGACCAATTATATCATCCAGAGGCTAAGGAGTGGTTGTTGAGGTTGTTCGGACATGTAGAGAGGAAGGAACAAAGTAAAGTGTATAAATCTGTAGTGGAAGGAAGGCGGGGTCAGGGTAGGCCTAGGAAAGGTTGGAGGGTGGACATAAAGGAGGTTTGGTGTGCAATGGGCTTGGACTTCCAGCAAGCATGTATGAGCGTGTTAAATAGGAGTGAATAAATGGTTAAATGGTTTTTAATACTTGACGTGCTGTTAGAGGGTTCAGGGAAACCGGCAGGCCGGACTTGAGTCCTGGAGATGGGAAGTACAGTGTCTGCACTCTGAAGGAGGGGTGTTAATGTTGCAGTTTTATAACTGTAGTGTAAGTGCTCTTATGGCAAGACAGTGATGGAGTGAATGATGTAAGTTTTTCTTTTACGGGTCACCCTGCCTTGGTGGGAGACGGCTGATGTGTTAATAAAATTAAAAATATTTGTCGTGCTGAATAGGTAAAACTTTCGATTTTGGCGTAAATAGCACCGCTCTTTATGCCGAACAAAGCAAGCAAAAAATTGTGTATGCAATAATTTCGGAAAAAACATTTTGAGCCTAACGAAAAAAACGTTTCATTGTGTGTTTTTATTATTAAATTATTGTGAACGTATCTAAAACATGTTTAGTTGAATTAGGCTAAATTATATTGCGCTGGTTATAATAAGGTTAGGTAAGTTTTCTAAGGTACTTTTGGTACAAAATTATTAATTTTTACATTAACATAAATGGAAAAAAAACTCTAAAAGCATTTGAGAACATTTTAGAAAGGACTTAAATTGAAATGAGTTCTTGCTATCTGACCAGTTTTACCTCTTTGGCACGACATATATATGTCGGGGAGAGAGAGAGAGAGAGAGAGAGAGAGAGAGAGAGAGAGAGAGAGAGAGAGAATCACATGCATATGCAGACGACTGTACACTGACATTCACTTATTCAAGAGAAGAAATGCCAGCTGCTCTAAGCTACATCAATCACCAGCTGAGAACTATATCAGCTTGGGGAAATAGATGGTAAGTAACATTTGCACCTGAGAAAACCCAAATGATGTTGGTCTCTAGGCACCATGATAGTAATGCTGGTGCAGTAGTAAGGATGAATGGGAGAGTGTTGGCACCTGGGGAAGAAGTTGATATCCTTGGGGTGAAATTTGACTCCAAACTGACCATGAAGAACCATGTTGTAAATCTTGCAAACAAGGCAGCCAGGAAGCTTACAGCACTTCGCAGTATCTCGCATCTGCTTGACAGTAGGGGTTGCAAGATTCTGAACGAGGCATATGTACGCTCACACCTTGAGTATGCTCCACTTTCTTGGTATGCCTGCCCCCCCTCCCCCTCTCATCTGCGACTACTTGACAGAGTAAAAAACAGAGCAAGACGTCTCATCTCTCGCCTGGACCCATCCTGGATAGATCTGTCATTTCAGCAGAGCCTTCAACACAGAAGGGATGTGGGTGGCCTTATTATGTACAAGGCCAATATTGTCAAAGTACCACACTTGGATCCACTTCGAGGACAGAGTGTAGTAAACATTTATACCACAAGACGGGCAGAAAGCAGGAACTTCACTCTGGCTGTACCCTTCTCCAGAACATCACTTCATCTGGGATCATTTATCCCCAGGATAACTCGAGTATGGAACACATTCTTACATCATTATGGTTTCAACGAGATGAAGTCAGTTGATCAAATGAAAATGCTGACCCATAAATGGCTCCAACTTCATCCTGCTCCCTACTTGTATGTCTCATAGCAATAAAAATGCTTTCAAATGAGCTGATGTAGGTAACAGCTCTTAGTTTGTCAATAAAGTCAGGAATCCTTTACCTGTAAATAGCTTGTCAATAAAGCTTGGGATCTTCATCCTTGTCAAACCCTGTGTAAGAAAAAAAAAGAGAGGGAGGGAGGGAGAGGGGAGAGAGTGAGGAAGAGAGGAGAGGCGATGAGAGAGAGAGAGAGAGAAAGTGGGGGAAAGGGGGGTCACTGATACTTCTAATCTTCGTTAAACAACTCATAAAAAATCCTGGTGTCCTGCAGATCGATTGGTAGCACACTCATCTCACACACTGAGGTCTGGGGATCGATCCCAGGTACGGGGTGGGAACATTAGCACGTGTTTCCATAAGATAATTGCTGTCTATGTTCAACCATCAGTAAAATTGCTTCCTGGATGTAAGTCGACTAGTGTGGGAAGAAAATAACCTAATTTGCCCTGAAGCTCTGCATAACAAGGGGCTTTCTATATAGTAGTATGTCATTGATGTCAGCAATGTAGTAGTATGTCATTGATGTCAGCAATGTAGTAGTATGTCATTGATGTCAGCAATGTAGTAGTATGTCATTGATGTCAGCAATGTAGTAGTATGTCATTGATGTCAGCAATGTAGTAGTATGTCATTGATGTCAGCAATATAGTAGTATGTCATTGATGTCAGCAATGTAGTAGTATGTCATTGATGTCAGCAACGTAGTAGTATGTCATTGATGTCAGCAATGTAGTAGTATGTCATTGATGTCAGCAATGTAGTAGTATGTCATTGATGTCAGCAATGTAGTAGTATGTCATTGATGTCAGCAATGTAGTAGTATGTCATTGATGTCAGCAATATAGTAGTATGTCATTGATGTCAGCAATGTAGTAGTATGTCATTGATGTCAGCAATGTAGTAGTATGTCATTGATGTCAGCAATGTAGTAGTATGTCATTGATGTCAGCAATGTAGTAGTATGTCATTGATGTCAGCAATGTAGTAGTATGTCATTGATGTCAGCAATGTAGTAGTATGTCATTGATGTCAGCAATATAGTAGTATGTCATTGATGTCAGCAATATAGTAGTATGTCATTGATGTCAGCAATGTAGTAGTATGTCATTGATGTCAGCAATGTAGTAGTATGTCATTGATGTCAGCAATGTAGTAGTATGTCATTGATGTCAGCAATGTAGTAGTATGTCATTGATGTCAGCAATGTAGTAGTATGTCATTGATGTCAGCAATGTAGTAGTATGTCATTGATGTCAGCAATGTAGTAGTATGTCATTGATGTCAGCAATGTAGTAGTATGTCATTGATGTCAGCAATATAGTAGTATGTCATTGATGTCAGCAATATAGTATATGTCATTGATGTCAGCAATATAGTAGTATGTCATTGATGTCAGCAATATAGTATATGTCATTGATGTCAGCAATGTAGTAGTATGTCATTGATGTCAGCAATATAGTAGTATGTCATTGATGTCAGCAATATAGTAGTATGTCATTGATGTCAGCAATATAGTAGTATGTCATTGATGTCAGCAATATAGTAGTATGTCATTGATGTCAGCAATATAGTAGTATGTCATTGATGTCAGCAATATAGTAGTATGTCATTGATGTCAGCAATATAGTAGTATGTCATTGATGTCAGCAATATAGTAGTATGTCATTGATGTCAGCAATATAGTAGTATGTCATTGATGTCAGCAATATAGTAGTATGTCATTGATGTCAGCAATATAGTAGTATGTCATTGATGTCAGCAATATAGTAGTATGTCATTGATGTCAGCAATATAGTAGTATGTCATTGATGTCAGCAATATAGTAGTATGTCATTGATGTCAGCAATATAGTAGTATGTCATTGATGTCAGCAATATAGTAGTATGTCATTGATGTCAGCAATATAGTAGTATGTCATTGATGTCAGCAATATAGTAGTATGTCATTGATGTCAGCAATATAGTAGTATGTCATTGATGTCAGCAATATAGTAGTATGTCATTGATGTCAGCAATATAGTAGTATGTCATTGATGTCAGCAGTATAGTAGTATGTCATTGATGTCAGCAATATAGTAGTATGTCATTGATGTCAGCAATATAGTAGTATGTCATTGATGTCAGCAGTATAGTAGTATGTCATTGATGTCAGCAATATAGTAGTATGTCATTGATGTCAGCAATACACTGTAGTAGTAGAAATAAAGATTATTATTATTAATATTTTTAGTGAGGGGTTTCAAGTCTGTCTACTACACGAGGGTCATTAGTGGTTTGTAAGTGGGGTTTAAAGTCTATCTACTGCACGAGGGTTATCGGGGCTGCAAGTCACCTGTATACCTACCGGGTATATACCCTGACAGCTGCATATCTCCCAGGGTATGTATGGTAAGAATTTGTTTGAATTCTTTTGGTATTAAAAAATTCTTGTCTGGCGGTGGATAGGATAACGCACAACCCTTGTGTAGTCGATCGACTTCAAACCCTATTAACCAACCTGTATACCACCAGTCAGGGATACTTTGCTACCTAGAATAGCAATTAAATTCTGGGAGTATACAGAGAGAAACATACACTTCTCGGTGTATAAATCCGGTGTTCGTGAAGACGTTAAAAACATCGTGAACAAACGACTCATTCAAAGGCTTCATGAAAAGCTTCGAAGCTTCGAACCTGAGCTTGACCAAGCTTATTGTCCCTCACTGTGGTTGTAGCAGCTACAACAGGACGGTCGCTTCACTACACTCTCCTACCTACAGGTAAAATACACTGAAATGTGTATAACTTTCAGTTTATATACACCCAGATATGTGTATTAGTGTATACACATCGGTGTGTAACTCAGTGTATATGCTTTAATTTTTATTTTATATGTCAGAGTATATACATTGAGATGTGGACACCTCTCAGTATATATAGAGATATACATCTCTGTGTGTATAGTGGTGTATATCAGTGCATATAACATGTTTATAAATGCACAGACTGTGTCAAGTCCCTAAGAATTTTGCGCTCTCAAAATCAGTACTGAATGCGCTATTATTATCGATGCTTATATTGTAATGATTATAACTAATGATAGTAAGACAGTGAATTGTTATAAGTGATTATAAGATCATAGTGTTGTCGCGCGAGTGTTGTCGCGCCAGTGTTGTCGCCCGATTGTTGCCGCGCGAGTGTTGTTTCGCGAGTGTTGTTGCGCGAGTGTTGTTGCGCGAGTGTTGTTGCGCGAGTGTTGTTGCGCGAGTGTTGTCGCCCGAGTGTTGTCGCGCGAGTGTTGTCGCGCGAGTGTTGTCGCCCGAGTGTTGTCGCCCGAGTGTTGTCGCCCGAGTGTCGACGCACTAGTGTGGTCGCCCGAGTGTTGTCGCCCGAGTGTTGTCGCCCGAGTGTTGTCGCCCGAGTGTCGACGCACTAGTGTGGTCGCCCGAGTGTGGTCGCCC